>NW_006922237.1:1196443-1204335 GCF_000298275.1 Orycteropus afer afer
AATACAACTTTGCTTGCTGAAAGTGAGGATGACTTGAGGCACTTACTGATGAAGACTGAGGAACACAGTCTGCAGTATGGATTACATCTCAATATAAAGAAGACAAAAATCCTCACAACTGGACCAATAACCAGCATCTTGATAAATGGAGAAAAGATTGAAGTTGTCAAAGAATTCACGTTGCTTTGTTCTACAATCGAGGCCAATGGAGGCAACAGTCAGGACATTAGACAATGTGTAGCACTGGGCAGGTCGGCTGCGAAGGAACTGTGTAAAGTGCTGAGGAGCAAGGATGTCTCCTTGAGGACTAAGGTGCACCTGACACAGGCCATGATATTTCCAATCGCCTCGTATGCATGTGACAGTTAGGCTATGAATAAGGAAGACCAAAGAAGAGTTGATACTTTTGAGTTGTGGTGCTGGCAAAGAATGCTGAAGGTACCATGGACTGCTAAAAGAACTAACAGATCTGTCCTGGAGGAAGTGCAGCTGAGATGCTCCTTGGAAGTGAGGATGGCCAGACTTCATCTCACCTACTTTGGTCATGTTGTCAGAGGGAACCATTCTTTGGAGAAGGATGTCATGCTTGGTAAGGTACAGGGTCTATGAAAGAGGGGAAGCCCTTCAATGAAATGGATTGACACTTTGGCTGTGACAATGGGCTGAAGTATAGCACGGATCATTGTGCTGGCACAGGATCAGGCAGTGTTTCGTTCTGCTGTGCATGGGGTCACTATGAGTCGGAAGTGACTCAATGGCACCTAACAACAACAATATGATTAGCTTTATAACAGACTGCCAAAGAGTTTTCCAAAATTCTTTTATAATTCTACCTTCACAGTAGCAAGTGCATGAAAGTTCCAAATGCTTCACATCCTTGCCAGTACTTGATGTGGTCAATCTTTGTAATTGTAGTCTTCATGGTTGCAGTGTAATTATATAAACATGCTTCTAATTTTCATTTTCACGATAACTTAATGGTGTTGAATATCTTTTTAATTGCTTATTTGCTTTCATGTTGCTGAAGTGTCTGCCCATATCTCTTTTCCCATTTTTTTCCCCATAGCATTGTAGAGTTGTGAGATTTAATTACATAGAATAGATATAAATTCAGTAACATACTTTCTAACTGACTAATTCTCTGTATTGAAAGGTTAAAGGAAGTAAAAGCATAAAGGAAAAATAGAAATCTTGCTGAAATTAAAATTACTTCTCCATTAGAAGAACATGCTCTTTTATACTGGAAAATGCTTTTGAATATGCTTCTATTGATATAATTTTAATGCAGGAATTCTGCAAGAATCCAAGTTAGACTTTTAACATAAAGATGCACAGTTAAACTGAGGAGGTGAGTGTGTGTTTGGTAATGCTACTTATTTTACTGAAGATTGTAGTAAATGATAGTGAAGGTGTATTCATATCTACATATTAATTCTTGGGCCAATAGTCAACATGATGATAAATGGAGAAGAAACTGAAGCTGTCGACAATTTTATTTTACTTGGAACAACAATGTCCATGGAAGCAGCAGTCAAGAAAGCAGATGACTTATTGCATTGAAGAAATATTTGTAAAAAACTGCATTATAATTTTAAAAATCAAAAATGTCACTTTGATATCTAAAATGCTTCTGACCCAAGTCACGTCTTTCAATTGTTTCACGTGCACATAAATACTGGATAATGGAAAAGGATGACAGAAGAATTGATGCATTTGAACTTTGGTGTTGGTGAAGATGTGAAAAGTACGAACAGTCTTAGAATAAATGCAACCAGAATGCTCATTGGAAAGGAAGACGCTGATACCAGCTCACTTAGAAAGCTCACCACCATAGAGTCAATTGTGACTCATGTTGTTTTAGGTGCGGTCCAGTCGGATCTGACTCATAGTGACTCTAGGTACAACAGAACTAAACACTGCTGGATCCTGCATCAGCCTCACAATCCTTGCTATGCTTGCGGTCATCCTTGTAGCCACTGTGTCAATCCATCTCCTTAAAGGTCTTCTCCTCTTTTGGTTACCCATCACTTCACCAAACAACCCAATAAGACAGAGTGGAACTGTTCCATAGGGTTTCCAAGGCTGTCCATCTTTACAGAAGTTGACTGCCTCATCTTTCTCCCACAGAGCAGCTGGTGGGTTGGAACCTTCAACATTTGTGAGCAGCTGAATGCTTTAAACACCACACCACCAGGGCTTCTACTTAGACTTATCGTCATGTAAGATCAATCATGTTTGGTGAAATAGAACATCAATGGAATCCAGAGAAACTCCTACTGAGTTTTATTGGCTATGCCTGCAACAATCAACTCACACCAAGGATCACGAAGATGGTACCTGACTGGGCAATGTTTGGTTTTATTACACGAAAGATCTTCATGAATCTAAGGCAAATGAGGACAGCTGATACCAACAACAAATGAAGGATTGCATATCTTTTCATGTGATCTTTTGAAACCTGTTTGTTTTCTTCATAAACTATCTGTATCATTTTCTCATTTTTAATTATGCTGAATTTATTATTATTGGGGTTTTGGAATTATTTATTTTTGCATACAACTTTTTTTTTTTTTCCCAGTAAAATGTATGTTGTTTGTCAATTTTTTTTTCTATTATTTTGTGGCTTATTTCTAATTTTCTTATAATGTCTTTCACCAAACATATATCCCCAGTGTGGTTGTAGCCCAATGTATCAGTTTCTTAAAAAAAAAAAAATTATGTAGTGAGTTTTCACTTAAGGAACTAAAAGTGCTTGTTCTTACTCAAGGTGACAAAGTTTTTTTTTCTTTCTTTTTCTAGGCATTTTATACTTTTATGTTATACATATAGGTCTATGACCATACTGAGTTAACTTTTTTTTTTTTTTTTTAATGGTGTCTACTGCTGACTGATTTTCTACTTTTTTTTTCATTGCTATTTGTTGAATGTTAATTTCTCCATTTGAATTGCATTTGAACAGTTGTCAAATATCATTTTGGAACATATTCTTGGAATTGTTTCTAGATTATAGCCCGGGATTTTTAGAATTAGATTGAAGATAGACACAAAAATCCTCATGTGATTAGTACTGTGTTTGCATGAATTTTATATATTAATGAACAGACAATAGACATCTCAGCAATATTGAGTTTTCTAAATCATGAAACTAGTGTTTCTCTTCATTGATTTTGGTCTTCTTAATGCTTTCCTGTTTCATGTGCACAGATCCTGAATATTTTGTCAGATTCATCTGAGAATGTTGAAAATTTCTGAGGTTTACTAAAATTATATTTTTATATAAATTCTTATGTATTTTCTGAATATGTAAAAATAAATTTGAACTTGGTCTATTTGCAGGTGCTTTTTTGGTGTATTGGATAAGGCATGTGGCTGCTAACAAGAGGGATAGCGGTACTAACCCTCCATCTGTTCCACAGAAGGAAGATGGGGCAATCTACTTCCATGAAGATTGAGAGCCTCAGAATCCCAATTAGGGTCACTATGAATCAGAATTTATTTGATGACAGTGAGTGAGTTGTCTATTTATATTTTAGGCTAAGCTTAATTTTTAGTTCTAATAACTTTTTTTTGTATAAAGCCCATAGCATTTTATTCATAAATGATCATTTTATGAAAACAAAAACTTACTGTTATCTCATCAGTTCTGACTCGTATGAGTATCTCTGGCATTAAATCTTTATGGAAATAGATTGCCTAGTCTTCTTTCCACTGAGTGGAGGTGGGTTTGAACTGTCAACCTTCTGGTTAGAAGTCAAATGTCTTAGGTACTGCACCACCAGAGCTCCTTATTTTATTTAGTTAGTTGCATTACTACATTGTTTAAAACCTCCAGTTCAATGCTGAGTGGAAGTGGTGAGAGTTGACACATTTTTCCTATCTTGTTGTTGTTGTTGTTATATGGTGTCGAGTCGGACCTGACTCATCGCGACCCCTCCTTGGGTTTCCAAGGCAGTATCACTACAGAAGTAGATTGCCCCATCTTCCTTCTGAGGAGTGGCTGGTGGGTTTGAATCTCCAGCCTTCTGGTTAGTAGTCAAGTGCCTTGGGCACTACGCTACCAGAGCTCCTAATCTGATTTTAGGAAGAAAATATTCAGTCCTCTACATTAAATATGATATTGACTGTAGTATTTTTCATAAATATTCTTTATCACATTTAGGAAGATTCCTTTTATTCCTAGCTTTTGTAGTAGTTTTTATAAAAAGAGAATAATGAATTTTGTGATATGTTTTTGTTTGCATCTATTGAGAAGATTATATGGCTTTTTTTTTGCCTTCCTCTTCTTTCCTTTTTTTCTTTCAGTGTGCTAGTAATGTGTGAGAACTACCAAAAGAGTCTTCCTAAAATGGTTAAAGATTTTTATTTTTTTTAAAAAAAAGCCAATATCTGACATTTTGAATGTACATTGAAATATTGAATGCGTTTTCCTTCACATTGAGAGGAAGGCAAAGATATCCACTCTCATAATTTCTATTCCACATTTTACTGGCTGTCTTAGCCACTGCAATTAAACAAGAAAAATATACAATTGATACAAGGAAAGAAAATATTCTTTGCACAGACATTGTAATAATGTGCATAAAATCTAAAGAGATCTACAAAGATAGAAGAAATTTTCAGTTTCAAATCAGTTTTATTTATGTGAGCTCTAGTAGTATAGTGCCTAAGGCACTTCACTGCTAACCAGAAGGCTGGTGGTTCAAACCCACCAGCCAAACCTCGGAGGAAGGTTGGACAATCTACTTCTGTAGTGGTATCACCTCAAAAACCCAAAGAGGGGTCGCCATGAGTTGGGTCCGACTCGATGGCACATAACAACAGCAATGACAACAACATATGATTGCAATACAATCAGTTGTAGAATTAAAAGTATAAAGTTTACCATAATAAGAAATAACATTATTAGTAATAAAGCAGATACACAAAACTTGGTTGTTGTTTTATAGCTGGATTTTTTCCTTTGCACATTTCTGTGCTTTACATGTACATAAAGAGGTATTAAGTTTTCTGCAGTTATTTTTTTTTTAAAGATGAATTGAGTGAAGTAAATGATACAAATGTCCCAGAGCTTTAAAATAATGATAAACAACAAGTTCACAGGGGACCATGTTTCATCTAATTATTCAAATGGTTTTCTCCAAGGAAAGCTTCCATGATATTTCCTTTGGGCCACATCCCAACGACCATGATAACATATATTTGACATAATTTGGTGTCAGATATTAGCTTCTCGACCTGCTTTTTTCTATGCTTACACTGCATTTTCTTAGTAGGTTGGAGAAAAGTTGTTTATATGAAATATTTAATGAAACCTTTACATACTATGGATTCCTGCCACTATGTTTAGGTTTGTTTCTATTCTAATAGAAGACTAATCAGGAAAATAGTTGGAGCTCATTAATCTTAGTAAAGGAACCTTCAACCAATGAACCACTCAAGTGCTTCTGTATTTGGGTGAGCATATTCGATTCTTGTTTTACTTTACTTTAGAAATGGAGAAGATAATCTTTACAGGATTAATCTTTACAAATACACGTTGCCACTGAACTGCCCTAAAATCTAGTCAGTCTGGCTTGGAGAGAGCTTAAGGTGTTAGTCCCTTACTCATTCTTATTTTCAAGTGATATCCCCTGGCTTTCTGATCATGTATCCAGCAATGTACTAGGTATTTTTATTGATAGAGAAAAATAAAATGTGGATTTGTTCTGAAAATTCTTAGAATGCCTGAGAAAGAAAATGAAAATAACCAACATATTTATAAATGATAAGGAACAGCATATGGTAATTATGAATTATAAACAAACCTCAATGTCTCTATATATACAGAAAATATGACAAAATAAATAAAATCTATAATACTAGATTGAAAAAGCACAGCATTGCAAGAAAAAAAGTAAAACTCAAAAGGCAAACAGTACAGTGGAGTCATATCCAACTCATAGCAACCACACCTTAGGTCTCTGAAGTGATATCTATACCGAAGTAGATTGCCCAGTCATCCTTCTGAGGAGTGGCTGGTGGGTAGAATGGGAAAATATACTTTATTCAAATGAGGATATAATGTTTGAAAAAGAATTGAATAAATTCACCATAATCAGAGAAGCAGGAGCTAAAATGAGGCTCAGGTAGAATAAGCACATTTGTACAGTTTGGGGAAAGCAAGCATGACAACATGCATTCACTAAATAAAAGCGTTTGGATCATAAAAGTCAATGACGATAAGGAAAATGTGATTATGGGAAATTATTTTGTCATGTTCCAAAGAATTTTTGGAAATAATTCTAAAAATTAATTTGAGTAGTCTGGTTTAAAATACGTGGCAGTATTTTATATGAATAATGTTAGGGCCTTATATAGAATAGTAGTAAAGGTATGGTGGAGGAATTTGTCTTTGAGGGACATTTTCCCTATGTGCTCAAACTTGATAAAGTAGATAGAGAAATAATGTGATGGGAATTCATAAAGGAGAAAGGAGAAAATGCAATTATACATCTTAGACTAGGAGTGCCTAGATGAAATCCAGCTTTATTTCTATCACACATGTTCAGATAGTAGCGAAGGCAGAATCTAAGGGAAAATAGTCCGATTGTTGGTGAATATTTCTGTGTTTTAATCACCATATTCGGCACCATCACAAGAATGACCATGACAAGCAAAAAATATCTTGGTAGTCTTTGATACCATAAAAATCAAAACAAAACAAACAACTACAAAACAACAAAAACACACACACTGACTGCTGTCGAGTCAATTGGACTCTTAGTGACCACTCCATGGGTTGCAGAGGTGGTATCTCTACTGAAGTAAATTGCCCAGTCCTCCTTAGGAGTGGCTGGTGGGTTTGAACTGCTAGCCTTCTGGTCAGCACTGAAATGCCTTAGGCTCTATGCCACCAGAGCTCCTCTGATGTCATGGGGTTTTTTATATCCTACTTCATGGACATTAGATCTGGTGATAAATTTACAATTTAATAATTTCTATTCTGTGAAAGATATAAATAAGGAAGCAATTAAAGTAAATTCCTTACTTGGTAACTGATATTTATTTCCAGAGTAACATGACGAATGAGATGAGAGGATAAGAAGAGAGAGAAGTGTCAGAAACCACAATGGGAAGATTCAGGTGAAGATTAGAAAAGAGTGATGAGAGATGTTCCATGCATCTCTTGGACATCAGTAAATAACTAAGCAGATAGATACTAAGGACATAATACAGTTAGTTCTTATACGTCCAGTGCAGTAGGGAAGAGGATGGGAGTAATGAGAAGACAGGTTTTAGGGCTGCGGTACCAGCTTCAGAAAGAGTTCAAGTTTCCCTTTTCTTGTCCTACATTCTAGAAATTCAGATAATCTCTGAGAATACAGAGAGTCCCTTGCCTTCTGCTCTGTAATATCTTGCGGGAGATTCTCATACTCCAAGTCAATTTAGGGATGGCCCAACTCCACATGTGTGGATAGTGGACCATCATTTAAAGAGAAAGGTACTGAGCAGAGATTATGAACTACAAAGGAAACACAGATTGACCTTGACCCACAGGACTTGATATTGAAAACCAATCTCTCATGTCTGACATTCTGTCCCAGTGGCATCAGGCATACCATGCTGTGCTGTTTGAGGTGGGTCTCTGGCCTGGAATTCGTTCTTTGTATAGCTTATAACTTGATTTAGGATGATAGCATTTGTTTTGGGGCCAAAATAATATTTCAAAGAAAGACAAAATTATTCTGTGATAAGTGCAAACAGTTCAGTAATCTTCTATGGCTGAGCTCTGGAGTATGTTGAGAGTATTGAGCTAGTTGTTGTTGTTGTTATGTGCCGTCGAGTCAGCCCTGACTCATAGCGACCCCTCCTTGGGTTTCCGAGGCAGTATCACTATGGAAGTAGGATTGCCC
>NW_006922237.1:1204435-1205517 GCF_000298275.1 Orycteropus afer afer
GCAGGGAGAGGACAGAAAAGGCAAAGGGGATAGGAACAGATGAAGGTGTCAGTCGCAGGGGCCCAAGTGAGGAGAGGGAATCCAGCCACCCCCCTCACAAGCAGTAAGATGGGAAGCAGGGAGAAGACAGACAAGGCAAAGGGGACCAGAACAGATTGAGCAGTCAGCTGCAGGGGCCCAGGCGAGGAGAGGGAACCCAGGCCACCCTCCACAAGCAGCAATGTGGAAAGGCAGGGAGAGGACAGAAAAGGTTAAGGGGACCAGAACAGATCGAGGAGTTAGCTGAAGGGATCCAGGTAAGGGTGGTTGGAGGGGTTTCCAACAGCTAAGGGAGACAAACTGTCTGTATGTCCTACTGTGGTGACTTGTTGCTATGAGTCTTGAGGCTGGGCCATTGGTGTTTCAAACCCAGTGAGGTGCACATGGTGCACAGGTATCAGCCTGGCTTGCAGACTGAGATAGACTAGGAAGAAGGAAGAGGCCGTCCACTTCTCAAAGAATTGGCCAGGGAAAACCTTATGAATAGCAGAAAAACACTGTCTAATACAATACTGCGCAACTTTACGAATAGTCCAGAAACATTGCCAATACAGAGAAGGAAGATGAGTCACTTAGCTTAGAAAGCTCTCAAAGTAAGGCTGGGAAAGAGATGCATTGTCAGAGTAAAATGAGCCTTACTCATATGGATAAGGTAAAGCTTTCAAGACCTCCATTTTCTGATGTGGCACCACTCAAATTGAGGAGAAACAGCAGCAATCATCCATTAATAATCAGAACATGGAATGTACGAAGTATGAATCTAGGAAAATTGGAAGTTGTCAAAAATGAAATGGAACACATAAAGATTGATATCCTAGGCATTAGTGAGCTGAAGTGGACTGGTTTTGGCCATTTTGAATCAGACAACTATATGATCTACTATGCTGAGAATGACAGTTTAAAGAGAAATGGTGTGACATTCATCATCACAAAGGATGTTTCAAGATCTGTCCTGAAGTACAATGCTGTCGGTGATAGGATAATATCCATACGCCTACAAGGAAGACCTGTTAATATGACTATTATTCAAATTTAAGCCCCAA
>NW_006922237.1:1213202-1216913 GCF_000298275.1 Orycteropus afer afer
CCTTCCTTCCGAGGAGTGGCTGGTGGGTTTGAACCGCCAGCCTTCTGGTTAGCAGTCAAGTGCCTTAGCCACTATGCTACCAGAGCTCCCATTGAGCTAGTAGGGGTACTGAAAATCCTGAAATGGAAAACAGATAAACCAAGAAAAATTCATCTTGGCCATATTCCTAGGTGGTAAACATTTAGAAAAATAATTAAGTGTTCTATTTAGTTGTTCATACCACAAGAGGAGAGACCAGAAGAGACAATAAAAGCCTATAATCTGTATTTACTCTGAAGGATTTTCAGGAAATTCAGACTCTTGCTAAGAGATAAAGTGGCCCTTCCCATGACACCAGCTCCTCTGATGATACTGATTTTAATTGTTTGAAATAGAGTAGGCTCTCTTCTCTTTTTTTCCCTCCTGTTTCAAATTTACTCTTTATTATTCCACTTGCACAAAATTAATATTTATTGTTTAAATGTTATGTTTATAACATAACACGAAGCTCTGGTGGCAAAGTGCCTAAGGCATTTGACTGTTAACCAGAAGATTAGAGGTTCAAACCCACCAGCCACCCTGTGGAAGGTAGATGGGGCAATTTACTTCTCTAAATATTTACCTCTTCAAAAACACAATGGGGTCACTGTGAGTCAAACTCAACTTGAGAGCAGTGAGTTTCATTAATAGATTCTAACTATTCAAATGGTATATCAAGGGTAAATAAGTATGTCCCACAAAACTTTTATAAATGCTCAGTAAACTTCATATATTTGTTTTCATTTTGTGCTGTCAATTCAAGTTTTGTTTCTCAGGATAATCAGATTTCTTATTTATTCGACAGGAACCAAGGAAATCAGAGTGCTGGAGCCACCTTCATCCTCTTGGGCTTCTCAGAATACCCGGACCTCCAGGTGCCCCTCTTCATGGTCTTCCTGATCATCTACACGGTCACTGTGCTGGGGAACCTGGGCATGATCGTGATCATCAGGATAAACCCCAATCTCCACAACCCCATGTACTTTTTCCTCAGCCACTTGTCCTTTGTTGATTTCTGTTATTCTTCTGTCATCACACCCAAACTGTTAGAGAACTTGGTTGTGGAAGACAGAAACATCTCCTTCACAGGCTGCATCATGCAGTTCTTCTTGGCTTGCATATTTGTGGTGGCAGAAACATTCATGTTGGCAGTGATGGCCTATGATCGATTCGTGGCAGTATGTAACCCCTTGGTCTATCATATTGCTATGTCTCCAAAGGTTTGTTTCTTATTGGTGGCTGCCTCATACTCTTGGAGTATATTCTGTTCCTTGACATTGACCTACTTTCTATTGACATTATACTTTTGTGGGACTAACTTCATAAATAACTTTGTCTGTGAGCATGCTGCCATTGTTTCTGTGTCTTGCTCTGACCCCTACATTAGTCAAAAGATCATTTTAGTGTCTGCCACATTCAATGAAATAAGCAGCCTCATGATCATTCTTACTTCCTATGTTTTCATATTTATCACTGTCATGAAGATGTCTTCCAGGAGAGGGCGCCAAAAAGCTTTCTCCACCTGTGCCTCTCACCTGACTGCCATTACCATCTTCCATGGAACCATCCTTTTCCTCTACTGTGTCCCAAACTCCAAAGGCTCATGGCTCATGATCAAGGTGGGCTCTGTGTTTTACACAGTGGTCATCCCCATGCTGAACCCTCTGATCTACAGCCTCAGGAACAAAGATGTGAAGAACACAGTCAGGAAGCTAATCAATACTAATTTATTTGGTTTTAAAGTCTAAATCCATATATGTATGTTTTTTTTTCTTAATGATGGGACTGGTGTGAATTCAACAATAACAAATCAGGACCTGAATTCATGATAACTCTCCAGCTCGCATTTTAATACCTGTTTAATTCAATATGTAGTAAAACTACATTGACACTACAAATACCACTAAAAAAGAAAAATTCAAAACAATTAACCTGTCTTTTATTTATGAATTGTCGTACAAATTTTCTTATTAGTATACATGACCATGTGTTTGTCCAAGCCAAACTTCATTACTTTTTAATTCACATGACATATTAATTTTTTCCAGGTGATCTGATAATCTATACTTTACAATGAGGAAATTTTGATCATGATATAAAATAATACACTATCAGCTATCTGACATAAAACTCTCTCTATATAAAAATATATTAATCAGTTCCAAATGGACTATCTTTGTGTTGGGAAATTTCCATGGTAAGAAAAATAAATAATAAATTTCTCCATCCTACAATGACCAGAAGCTGGTGCAGTTAAATTATATATGTTAATATAAATTGTATATTTTCTCAGTGTACAAGAGAACCAGAAAATAATATTAAAAAAAAAAAAAAACCTTACTGGCATAGAATCAGATCTGACTCATAGTGACCCCTCCTTGAGTTTCTGAGGCAGTATCACTGTGAAAGTAGATTGCTCAACCTTTCTTTCAAGGAGTAGCGACCCCTCCTTGGGTTTCCGAGGCAGTTATCACTAGGGAAGTAGGATTGCCCAACCTTCCTTCCGAGGAGTGGCTGGTGGGTTTGAACTGCCAGCCTCCTGGTTACCAGTCAAGTGCCTTAGGCACTATGCTACCAGAGCTCCCAAATATATATATATATATATATATATATATATATATTCTGAGAAAATTGTGGATCTGATCCTGTTGTGTTACCTACAGCTATCCATGAGTGAACAATCCACCATTCTTCCTGGTGGTCTTGGATTTGTCATCAATGGAAGTCAACAGCCATTATACTGCTAGCCAATCTTGAGCTTATCAGCCCCTGCAAATGTGTGAGTTGGGAAAAGCCTCCAGCTTGATGTTTGATCCAGGAACTTGGGACTTGCCGGCCTCCATACCTGTGTGAGGTTTCAACCACCAGCCTTCTGGTTAGCAGTCAAATGTCTTAGGCACTATGCTACCAGGGCTCCTTGAATGTAATACACGTTTTAGAAATATATACTGATGACTTTACTGTTGTCAGTTATTTTAATGAGATTGTGATTTATTTACTTGTTATTTTTTACTTGAAAATTTTACTAAGATAACTTTATATTAATTATATGTTGTTAAGAAAAATAAGA
Organism: Orycteropus afer afer; assembly: GCF_000298275.1. Lineage (NCBI taxonomy): Eukaryota > Metazoa > Chordata > Mammalia > Tubulidentata > Orycteropodidae > Orycteropus > Orycteropus afer. The sequence continues at coordinate 1,216,291 of NW_006922237.1, forward strand.
TTATGACATTTTGTATATCTTTTAACTTTTTAAATTCATGAGAGAAAAGTATATCAACTAGGATATTAGCATTGACACAATCCACAGATCTGATTTGGCATCAGCTCAGTATTGATGCAAAACAAACAATCATAAACTCTCAGTGATATGCAACAATAACCAATGATTCCTTTTGTAACAGCGGCTTAACTGAGATAGTTCTGCTTATATCAGCTGGCCCATGTATGTGTCAAAAATGGATTACTTGATTAGGTATCTTCAGTTGACAAACCTGTATCTATGTCATTGACTTAATCCAATTGGCTAATGGTCTATATTGAAAGCAGTGTGTAATGGTTGGGGTTGCATGTCAACTTGGCTAGACCAAGGTTCTGAGTGGTTTAAGGAATTATGATGTGGTTATCTCATGAAGAGATGATGTATAAGCTTTGAGCAGCCAATCAGTTGAAAGGGAGTTTCCTTAAGGGAGTGACCTGCTTCAAATATATATGTTGTTATTTGCCATCGAGTCAGCCCCGACTCCTAGCGACACCTCCTTGGGTTTCCGAGGCGGTATCACTATGGAAGTAGGATTGCCCAACCTTCCTTCCGAGGAGTGGCTGGTGGGTTTGAACCGCCAGCCT
>NW_006922237.1:1217156-1229195 GCF_000298275.1 Orycteropus afer afer
GTCTTGGATTTGTCATCCATGGAAGTCAACAGCCATTATACTGCTAGCCAATCTTGAGCTTATCAGCCCCTGCAACTGTGTGAGTTGGGAAAAGCCTCCAGCTTGACGTTTGATCCAGGAACTTGGGACTTACCGGCCTCCATACCTGTGTGATCCATTTTCCTAAGAGAAATTTCTCTCTCTCTGTATATATATATATATATATAAGCTTTACTGATTTTGCTTTTCTAGAGAACCCAGGTTAACACACAGTGTCACAATAAATTATGCCCACCAATGAGAGCATATTTCAGGGCCCAGTTTGGGACTCAAGTGTTAATATTTGATCAATGAAAGAAAATCAGTGACTAAATCCAAAGTAGGGTCACTGGGTGGTACAAACTGTTTGGATTTAATTACTAACCTAAACATTGGTGAATTGAGCTCCCGCAGAGCCAAGGAAGATCGGCCTGGTTAACTTGTATAAAACTCACCATCAGGAAAACCTGAGGGAGTCCTTCTAGTCTACAACATATAGAGTCCCTATGAGTTGGAATCAGCTCATTTTTACTGGGTTAAGTTCAAAGCTAAAGGGTAAGGGCTTCTTATAGATTATTTGATAAATAAATGTTTAGCACCCACCATTTAAATGTATTTTTAAACTTTGAACTTGCAATGATTGTTTGAATATTCCTATACTTTAATCCAGGATAATAGTGTGTCACCTGTAAGTATCTCATTTCTTTTATTTCTTTGTTTATGTTTGTATATATATAATGAAAACTTCTACCCATCTGTTGGAGCAGCCACGATCTGGGTTTGTGATTTAAATTAATGTTCACATTATATGAAATGAATAATTTAAAATTATGAGGAAACCAAATATTGAAGGATGAATTGGTTTGGTCCCTTTCCTTGACTAACACCTATATTTCATCCCAAACAATATTTGGAAGACCAGAATTTCAAGTTGCACCAAAATAATATTTTTAATCAATAATTTCAGAAGTGGAACTTGTCAGAGAAATGTTATTGACCCCATATGAACTTGTGCTATGTTTTTCCTTTGTATTTTGGCTTATGAACCAAACTGAGAAACTGAAAAGTGGTAGGAAAAAAAATAGGATTCCCCCTCAGCAGTTCCTTTTAAACAGGTCTATTGCTTAGATTTTAAAAGTTATTTTTAGTAATTTAATTTTTATCTTGATTCCAATAAAAACATCAGGATAAGTTCTAATGTGGGTCATTCATAGAAACTCACCCAGCTTGCTTATTTGAAACCTGTGGCCATTTTGTTTTAGCCATTTCCTATTAAAAATAGCTAAACATGTACAGCTGCTACCTGTTTGACAGTTGAGGCAAACATGTTGTTATGATGCTGGCCAAGTTTCAGTGGAGCTCCCACAAATTGAACTAGGAAGAAAGACTTTCTCTGGTGCCTAAGACATTTGATGCTAACCAGAAGGTTGGCAGTTCAAACCCACTAGGCACTCCATGGAAGAAAGACTGGAAATCTACTTCTGTAAAGTTTTACTGCCTCAGAAACCCAAAGGGAGTCACTATGAGTCAGAATTGACTTGATGGCAGTGAGTTTTTGTTGTTGTTGTTGTTTTGCATATATCCATATCTTTAGAGTTCCTAGTCAAGGAAACAATGTGGTGACATTTTATTTTATATTTAATATCCAATATTTAATACCCCTTTTTTTCTTCCCTGATTTTTGCCCATTTGAAGTATAGATGCAGGAAGCATATGGATGGAGTTAAGCTGTCATCACAGTGATCTTTGTGATTGTACTGAAAAATACAGCTAGATCTAAAGCCACAATCAGTACACCGACTACATTTCCACCGCCCCAGCCCCCAGATGAACATATGTTCGGGATATAATGCTACTGAATAGAATATAAAACTATTTACAATATAATGTTAAAAGCGTTTCTATGTAAATACAGGTACCAAAATGTCAATGAACTGTGAAAAGACTGAACAATTACTATAAAATTATAATTATATCAAGGTTATTTAAATAAATACGACTGTGGTTTTCTTTGGGCAATGTTCAGAAATATAGCCTCTATATACAGATAAGGAGCTCTGGTAGCATAGTGCCTAAGGCACTTGACTGCTAACCAGAAGGCTGGCGGTTCAAACCCACCAGCCACTCCTCGGAAGGAAGGTTGGGCAATCCTACTTCCGTAGTGATACTGCCTCGGAAACCCAAGGAGGGGTCGCTATGAGTCGGGGCCGACTCGACAGCAAATAACAACAACAACAACAACAACAACATATACAGATAAGCTATTTTTTTATGAAATGAAAATCAATGTAATTATTTAGAAGAAATTGCATCTTAAATGACAGAAGAGAAAACTTCTTCTAATTATTTCATTTATAGCTTATGACAATAAGCTTAGTCATGATTCCCTGGGGTCAGTGTCCCTAAGGTCCAGCAGTTAGGTGCAAAACAAAACAGATAATTCTCAAATTTATTTTCCATATCTTTTTCTTCCACAAGATTATCTCTACGTTAGCTCCAAAATTTTTTACAATTTGGAAAAGAAGTCATCAGTTGACTATATCATTAAATTGAAGTTTGAGAGAAACATCAACTGCCTGTAAATGAAGGAAACGTATATGGGAAAGATTGAGCATGCCATTTGTTAATAAGAACAAGGAAGCCTTCAGTAGAAAAAATAAAGTAAAATGCAGCAGGAAAACCTGTCTTTTGGTGAGTTGATCCAGTGTCGGATTATCTTTTTTTTCTCATCTGAGAAATATTGAAATCCAGCAAATATCTGACAGGGAAAATCTATGTGAGTTGAGTTAGAGTACTACCAGTGTAGGTCAATTGATGATGTCTATTCAAGGCACAGAATTCTACTTTAAAGATTCCCAGGACCCTTGTACTGAATTTTAAGCTATGTCCTAATTTCCGTCTTACATACATTATAGATTATAGAAAAAATAACAAAATATGTCAGGTATTTCATATAGATTGAAGATATTAGTAGAAAGAAAATAGAGAAAAAAATGAGATCTAAATTGATCAATATTTTTTCTTCCAAGAGTTATGTAGGGAACTTGTCACTGAAATATGACAAATATAAATACCAAAGAAATAAAAGGGTTATTTCAAAGAAGAAGATAGTGAAAGGGTAGAAGGTATTAGTAATTTGTTTTTGAACAAGATGTTTAAAATATTTACAGAAATGGAGGGACAGAAATATTTGGTTATAGAGTTCCTGGAGGTATTACAGAAATTTAGGCTAAATAGTTTCAATTTTGAAGCATTTTTGTAATATAGCAGGTAACTAAAACACTTAACCTATTGTATCCCAGGCTCACTGAGAGTTCAAATGCAAATATTATGGGTAGCTCTGCATGTAGATAAGCTGCCAGGAATCTTACATGTAGGTGAGTGGATGCTGATAGTGGGAATGAAGAGGAGGGACAGGGTGAAAATTTCTCTTTGTTCATTTTCCCTTGTCTGCCTTTTCAACATCCACCAATAAGAGATGGCAAAAGGAGAATTGAGAGCACCAGACAGGGATGGAAAAGCAATGGGAAAATGAAGATTATATATTGGTGAACTAAAACATGACTAGAAGTTTGGATACAAGGTTGAGTGACAAATTTGTTCATTTATTTTTGTGTAAAGGGTGTATATAAAACTCTTTTTAAATGACTTTCAAAATTTGCACTATTATGTCATTTTTAAATCATAGAACTGTTGTAATTTTCTTGAATGCTAAATAGCATTAGAAATTTAGGATGAAAGGAAGTAAATTTTGGAGGGGAGAGGTGTTTAATTAAGGGAAAGACTTGTTGCTAGCTATTTTAAAATCCCACCTTCTTTATTAAAATTCTGAATATTAAAGGTCCTTACAGAGTATTGTTATCCATATTTCATACACAATGAAATTTAGGCTCACCAAAAAAAATAATAATAATAATAATTTGCTAAAGTTCTGTACTTAATGAGTTACTGAGACTGAATCTGAACTAGTTAAATATGTTTCCTAAGCCCATGTTTTCTATGAATGGTATGATATGATGTCTTTTCTTCATCCATCCAAATAAGCCCCTTCCCTGAATAAGAAGATAAAATAGTTGGTTTAGAGTTTCTGATAAGACGGTTTCTCAGCCTGTCATTTTCAAACTTTACTTTTAATGCCATAAACAAGGATGTAGCTTATCCATTCCACCCCAGTAATCCTCCCAGGAATATAATGTAATTAAAAATAACATAATAATTACTCTCACAAAATTTACCTTATAACATTATTATAATAATTTTATGTCCTTTGCACATTTTTCTGTAACTTGTAAACTAATAAGTATACAATATGGACCTTGCTGTCAAACTGATTGTGAGATTAGTGAGGAAGCATCACATTTATTTAAATCTTACTGAGCACTTCCAGGTTTCTAGGAGTCCCTGTTTTAATTGGACTTAAAGCATATATTGAAAACAGCATGTGTCTTCTTCAAGGGTTAAGGTGAAAGCATGCTTATGAAAGATATAACAAATTTCCTAAAATCATATAAGAAGGGAAAGGCACTGATGATAGGTAATATGAATGGAAACTGGAGTTATAGTGGAAGTATTCCATGCAGACAAAGTGACCTGCACAAAGATGAGGTAAATAGAGACTGGTACTGTTAGAATGAAGAGTCTTACAGACAGCAATGGGAAACCAGAGAAGAGTCAAGCATCACATGAAGTGCAATAATGAATTCACAATCTTCAACTTTCTCCAAAAGTTCTAAATGGTTAATCACAGTGTTTTGTGGTGTACAAGTAAGTGATGGACAAAGCTTTGCAGTTCAGGTATTTGTCTACAAGTGCTTACCTGGGTGTCATAATTAGATGGATAGCAAACAAAAGCAGGTTATTGAGCGTAGTCTCTGGGCCTGGCAAGATTTCCCTGGGAAAGTTAGCTTTAGTCCTTAGTGCTGATGTATCAACTCAGGAGGGTTAATGCTATACCAACAATATTGAGGAGACCCTCTGACTCAGTTAATAAACATCATAAGGAAGTGAAGAGGCTCTGGTGGTGGAGTGGTTAAAGCATTCAGCTACTAAACAAAAGGTCAGCAGTTCAAACCCACCAGCAGTTCCGTGGAAGAAAATTGAGGCAATTTATAGCCTTAGAAACCCTTTGGGGCAGTTCTATTCTGTCCTTATGCAGGGTCCCTATGAGTCAGTATAAAAGGATCTCTGGTGGTGCAGAACCTAAGGCATTTGACTGCTAACCAGAAGGTTAGTGATTCAAACCCACCAGTCACTCCACAGAAGGAAGACTGGACAATCTACTTCCATAAAGATTTACCCCTTTGGAAACCCAATGGGAGTTGCTGTGAGTCAGAAATAACTCAGTGGCAGTGGGTTTGGTTTTTGGGTATGAGTCAGTATAAGGAGCTCTGGTAGTATAGTGGTTAAGGCATTTGGCTGTTAATCAAAAAGTCAGTGGTTCAAACTCACCAGCTGTTTCATGCAAGAAAGATGGGGTAGCCTGCTTCTGTAATGATTTACAGCCTTGGAAATCCAATGGGGGGGTCACTGTGAGTCAGAATCAACTCAACAGTAATGAGAGTGTTTGAATATGAGTTGGTATAGTTAGTGGGTTTGGTTTTGTTTTTAGATGAGGATGTAAACAGAAAAAACAAACAATACCAAGAATGTTTACATAGAAAAGAGGAAAGTTTATATAAGCCTTTTATATAAATTGTCTTCAATGATTTTAAAATGTGTAATGTGTAAGAGGAATTAACTTCCATTTCTGTGAACCCCACCAGACATAGAATTAGATCCAATAAAGCTTAGAATGTATCAGAAATTGCAAAAGGAAAAAAAAAAAAGTAAGACAAATATTCAAATATATAATTGACTCGTATGTTTACTCTACGGTAAGTGTCACTGACAAAGCTTGAAAAGAGATCATGAATAGTGAGGACAGTTGCTTTAACATCAGGATGGGGCAGTAGAGGTATTGTTGGTGAAGGCAGTATATGATGCATGTGGAAATACCCAGGACTTTTCTGTTTTTCAAGTTCCCTGAGTCAATCTTGGGCCAAAACTTTGACAAAGGTCACTTGGTCACAGTTGAGCAGAGTATGCCCTAACGTCTCCAGGATTTCTTACTACACTCCAAGCTGTAGAACCTTTATTGATTGAATGGTTTGTTTTATCTTCCTTGAAATAATGTCAAATTGTGTCTCCAAATCTCAACCTGCATGTATGTGACAGAATAAGAACATTCTAAGATCCTGAATTTAAAGACTGACTTTTATTTTATTTTATTTTTTTAGTCAACATATGAGACTAAATATATGATGTCCAAAAAAATCCAATCTTCTCATGTCATAGAACATACTACCCTATAGCTGATGTTTCATTCCTGGGATTAGCATCTGTAGATTAGATAGCAGGCTGTGGATTGCTTCTGGCAAGGCTAAAACACCTGTCAGCTTCAAAGTTCAAAGTGTCAGGGTTCAAAGTGGCAGCATCTTGTTTTCTGTGTCTCCAAGTTCATTTCTAGATCAAATCTTTACTTTCAGTTTTAGTCATGTAAAATTTCCAATATTTAACCTTTTTTTCTTTACAAGATCAAGAAGCTCACATTTCTTAATCTTACATATTTTACCACATCAGGAAAGATTTTTTTTTGGTTGTTATTGATAACTAATACTGATAAATTTCTTTTCTTTTCTTTTCTTTTTTTTTTGTGTGTGTACTCTGACCTTTTCTGTGCTTTATAATTGAAGGTAAAAGAAAAATCTTTTTCTTCTTAATATGATATGTACTATAAATACACTACATAAACAGAGAGAGAGAATCAAAGTGTATCTTTAAGAATATCTCCAACACACTTTCTCAAGAGATAGTTAGCTTTAAATAATCAAACATTTAGTGTCATATGGTGGGGATAAAATGAATTGAACACAGTGAACAGTGGATCGTTTGACCAGACCACTTTAAGAAAGATTCTTTGCAATAGATGTTCTATGACAGCTTGATAATTAGACATACCTATCAAAGTCAAAAGTTCACTATATCAGTATAGAATCATGGATGTTGGGCGAGAGAATATTCACTGAAAAATTCATTACTTACTTCTATGATTTTCTTTGCTTATTAAACTGTTTAATCTTCCCAAGGTCATCTATATCCTGACCATATGTCTACTTCAACTGGCTGAATGATTTTCTTGATTTTGCTTTGCTTTTTAGTTTTTTCTCATATAATTTTACCAGCCACTCCTCGGAAAGAAAGCTGGGCAATCTGCATCCATAGTTATACTGCCTCGGAAACTCAAGGAGGGGTCGCTATGAGTTGGTTTCGACTCCACAGCACATAACAACAACAACAACAATTGTATTTTACTGAAGAATATAGAGTTTTCTCAGCTTGACATGCACTTACAGATGATTTACATCAAATAATTATATCAATAGTTATCATTTACTTGTTTTCCAGATGATGACACTAAAGCATCGAAAGATAAAATTAATTGTTCATAATAATAATAATAATAATCAGCAGATGGTCAAGTAAAAATCCAAAGTGGGGCAGAAAAGACCATCTTTGTATATATCCTCTCCAGAGTTCTTTCTATTCCTGCCTTCTCAAGTTTGCCTCTTAGAAGCAAGTTTCTGGGTTTTGTTGTTCGTTTCCACAAAGGCCATGGTGCTAGATTGGGGAAATCAGAGCTCTGTGACCACATTCATCCTTTTGGGCTTCTCAGAATACCAACACCTCCAGCTACCCCTCTTCCTGGGATTCTTGACCATCTACACAGTGACGCTGATGGGGAACCTAGGCATAATTGTAGTCATAAGAATCAGTCCCAAACTACACACACCCATGTACTTTTTCCTCAGCCACCTGTCTTTTTTGGATATTTGTTATTCCAGTGTATTTACACCCAAACTACTAGAAATTTTGGTTGTTGAAATCAGAAGTATCTCTTACAATGAATGTATGATACAATTTTTCTTTGTTTGCGCATTTGTGATAACAGAAATGTTCATGCTAGCGGTGATGGCCTATGACCAATTTGTGGCTGTTTGTAACCCTTTGCTCTACACAGTGGCTATGTCTCATAAACTCTGTGCCCTCCTGGTGGCTGTGACCTACACATGGGGTGGAATCTGTTCCCTGACACTCACATATTTTCTTATGGAACTATCCTTCTGTGGCTCAAATATCATAAATCACTTTGGCTGTGAGTATTCTGCCATTCTCTCTCTCTCCTGCTCTGACCCTTCCTTCAGCCAGATGGCGTGTTTAATTATTTCTACATTCAATGAAATTTGTAGCCTCTTGATTATTCTCATGTCCTACATTTTCATCATTGTGACTATCATCAAGATGCCTTCTTCAGGGGGACTCCGTAAAGCCTTCTCCACTTGTGCCTCCCACCTGACTGCCATCACCATCTTCCATGGAACCATCCTTCTGCTCTACTGTGTGCCCAACTCCAAAAGCTCATGGCTCCTGGTCAAAGTGGCCACTGTATTTTTTACTGTCATGATCCCCATGCTGAACCCCTTAATCTACAGCCTTAGGAACAAAGATGTGAAGGAGACAGTCAGGAAATTAATCATCACCAAACTATTTTCTCACTCAATGTAATTTATATCATACATAACAAATAAATCCTGGAAGAAGTGCAGCTGGAATGTTCCTTGGAAATGAGACTGGCCAGCCTTCATTTCACTTACTTTGGTCATGTCAGAGGGGACCATGCTCTGGAGAAGGGTATCATCCTTGGTAAAGTGGAGGTTCAGAGAAAAAGGGGAAGCCACTCAAAAAGATGGATTGGAACAGTTCCTGCAATGATGGGCTCAAGCATAGCAAGAATTGTGAGAATAGTGCAAGATCAGGCAGTGCTTCATTTTTACGTTTTGTTTCCAAATCTCTTTTATGTATAGTTTGTATTCGTTCAATTTTGGTTTACATAAATTTAATTATGCTCTAAATCAATTTAATATTACATGTCCTGTGGTTTATATTACTCAGTATGCCTTACAAATTTTTCTGGCTTAATACTGAAATAATGAATTCTGATTCACTTGCTTTTAAGTGAAAGGTACATTTTGTAATCTCCCTATTGGACACTACAGTAGTTGGGTGAATAAGTCTATATTTATTGACTCACTACTCATACTATGGTTGCAGTAATGCTTAATAAAAGGGAAAACTTCTTTAAAGAAAAAAAAAAGTGGCAAACCTAGATCAGAACAATTTTTAATGTCTCAATACTCTGGTCCTTAAAACCAGCTCTTTGACTTGGATAATCATACAAAAATAATTTTATGATTATTCTTAATAACATTATTTTATTTTGGATAAGGAGGATGAAAATAACATTGAGTTTTAATAATCTTCCTAGGAGCTAAATACACGTGGAATCTAAATACCACTAGACATATGTAGGCTGAGTGAAACCTTAATATGTTTTCCTAATTCTTCCTTTCCCTTAAATGACATCTTTTTCAATTTTATTGTTATTATTAGTGGATATCCACAAAAAACTCAATGGTGTATGTAATAGACATTTTGGAAAATAAAGAATAGTAAAATGTGTACCTTGAACATAAAATTCCTACAATCACTGAAAAGGAAGTTGACAAGAACAGCATACTTGAAAATTATATGATAAAACATGTGATAATTGTAATAATTAAATTTAATGTTTCTATGTAAACAGAGTAACTGTTATGTTTATAATAGTAGATGGAAAATTAAGTATTACAAGATGGAGAACAAATGGAAAAATAAATCATATCAAATGACCAAGTTCTGTTTTATGGAGCTGAAAACAATAACCATGGATTGTTGTTATTGTTGTTAGATGCCCTTGAGTTGGCTCCAAGTCATAGGCAACCAAAAATTAGTTGGACTTGAGTTAAATATATAGACCTTGGACAGTGTTTGAGAGTGCAGAAAAATTTAGATTTCATGTATTCACAAAAAAAAAAAAAAAAAAAAAAATTTAAAAGCTATTGAATGTCAGTATAAAGAGACTATGGAAAATTACTCTGCCACAATTGCATGGAATATTTTAAGGTGAGGCATTTAGTTTGAATACATGGTCATAATATAGCTAAGTAAGGATAAGACCTTATTTAATATGGTAATAGATAAACTGCTGAGAAATTTATCTTTGGAAAATATCTTTCCTACAAACACAAGCTTGTGATGACATCAAAGGCAGCTATAAGGTGGTGGGAAAGCAGAGAGAAAAGTGCAGAAAATATATTATGAATTTGAGACTAAAAGAAGTCCCATTGAAACTCTGATATTTCCATTGTACAGGCCCAAAGAGTAGATGTTTCTTGCATTGCATTCCCATGTTCTACTGAATACACTTGATGTCAAAATTGAGTCTGATTTTAAAAGTTCATATAAGGTTTTTGTATCACATAACGTAAACATAATTAATATAAACTAACAAAGATGAATATGTGTCAGACGGTGTCATATATGTTTTATGCTTTTATGTTTATGTATGTATATATATGTATAACTTCTAGTGTTTTAAACTTTATATTATTAGTTATCTAATTTTCTGATGAGGAAATCAAGGCTCAGAGCAATTAAAATTTCAGCATCATTTTCTGAATTAATAAGTACCAAAAAAAAAAAAAAAACACTGCCGCCAAATCAGATCTGACTGATAGTAAACGTGCCTTGGGTTTCTGAGGTGGTGCCACTACAGAAGTAGATTACCCAATCTTCATTCCAATGAATGGCTGGTGAGTTTGAACCGCCAGCCTTCTGGTTAGCAGTCAAATGCTTCAGGCAGTATTCTACCTCATGGGAAACATCTGAAGGGGGTTTTCTTGTCTATAATTGTTATAAAAACAGATCACCAGGGTTATCCTCAGCAGCCCGTCTGGGTGGAAGAGAACCATCAATCTTTTCAGTTAGTAGTGAAGCACAGTTTGTGTCACTATGTGACCTAATAAATTAAAGAGATATGACTTAAAAAATAAATAAATGTACCATCATTACTCTATCCTATCTTGCTCACTTCTTTCAGTTTCTGGCCATGCCCTTTTGCAAAACTAGTAAATTCAACTTTTCTTAAAAAAAATATTTCTTACTACAAATTTTATATTTTTAAGAAAATACTGAAAATTAATTGGTTATTTCTGATATTCTTATTCTTATTGGCACCAAAGAATGTTATGGTGTCCTGTTTGAGATGTATCTCAAAAATGTTCTTGGTAGATCTTGAAATTTGATTCAAGATGGCATTGTATTTATTAGAAATGATTTACTTATTAAAACTGTCATTACTCACCTCAACATAAAAAAGACAAGCAATCCAATTAAAAATTGAGAAGAAGAATAAACAAGCACTTCACCAAAGAGGATATTCAGGCAGGAAACAAATACATAAAGAATTGTTCACCATCATTAGCTGTTAGGGAGATGCAAATCAAAACAAACATGAGATCCTATCTCTCTGCATCAATAATAGCAAAATTCAACCAGGCAGAAAATAACAAATGCTTGTGAAAATGTAGAGAGATTGGGACTCTCAAACATTGTTGGTGGGATGGTAAAATGATACAAACCACAGTGAAAACTGGTATGGAGATTCCTTAAAAAGTTGGAAACAGAAATACCATTTGATTGAGCAATGCCATTACTCTATATAGTAATTAGATATCCCAAAAATGTGAGAGGCAGGACACAAATGGATATATGCACATTCACATTCATCCTAGCACTGTTCACAATAGCAAAGCAATGGAAACAACTTAAGTGGCCATCCACTGAGGAATGGATAAACAAACTGTGATACATACAAATAATGGAATACTATACAACCCTAAAGAATAATATAGAATCTGCAAAACACCATATAATATGGACTAATGTGGAGGATATTATGCTGAGTGAAATAAATCAATCACAAAAGGACAAATACTGTACTAGTCCACTATTGTGAAAAGTCAAAGAAAGGTTTATACATGGAAGGGAAACTTCTTTGTTGGTTACTGGGGATGGGAGGGAAATGTCCTAGATAGATTGAAAAAA
>NW_006922237.1:1230615-1232075 GCF_000298275.1 Orycteropus afer afer
TATGGGATGCCATCAAAAGGAATAACCTCCTTGTAAACAGAATTCAAGAACAGGAAGAGAAAAAGAACACTCCAGAAAAATTTGTCAAAGATTTGTTGGAAGAGAATTTTCCTCATATGATGAAAATGAGAATATATCTATTTAGGAAGTCCATTGAATCCTAAACAGGATAGACCTCAAAAGAAAATCACCAAGACATATCATCATCAAACTTACCAAAACCAAAGACAAAGAAAGAATCCTGAAAGCAGCACAGAAAAAACAAAAAGTTACCTACAAGGGGCAACCAGTAAGACTAGGGTCAAATTTCTCAACAGAAACCATGCAGGCAAGAAGACAATGAGATGGTATATATATAAACCTTAAAGAAAATAAATTCCAATTAAGAATTATATGCCCAGAAAAATTGTCCCTCAAATGTGATGGTGAAATTAGGATATTTCCAGATAAGCAGAAATTAAGGGACTTTGTTAAAACCAGACCAACCTTACAAGAGATGCTAAAGGGTGTTCTGTGGACAGAGAACCAACAACAGCAAACAATAACTGAACATTAGCACACATGATGACATAACCCAGAAACCAACTCAGTTATAGAAGTAGCCAAAGTAAATAAATCTGCAAGATTGTAAACAGGGAACCAGAAACAGCAATTGACCAATGAAGACAGCTACAAACCACAAAGAGGGGCGGGGGGAAATGTGTAGTTACAGAACTTCTAAATGGTAGGGAAGTCAAGACAACTGCAAGATAGAACAGACTGTTCTAAAGTTGGGAAGACAACTATAAATTACAGGGTACTTCAAACAAAAGTGGTAAACCTTCACATCAAAGTGAAAAAAAAGAGGACCAGCACAAATATTTAGCAAATGCTAAAACAATAGCAATGAAGGAAGTGTTAACATGATTCATAAACCAAATTAGCTCAGCATAGAAAATTATATGGAACAAAGAAGTCAGCACCACGAAAAAAGCACATAACAAAATTACAGCAACAAATTCACACTTGTTGATAACTACTATCTGACAAGGGACTTATCTCTAAGATTTATAGAAAACTCCAACCCATCCACAGCAAAGGGATTAACAATTCAATTGAAAAATGGGCAGAAGACACAAATAGATATTCCACCAAGGAAGATATTCAGGCAGCCATCTAATACATGAAGAGATCATAATCATTGGCCATCAGAGAGATGCAAATCAAAACAACAATGAGATACCATCTCACCCCAGCACTGATGACATGGTTCAGTGAGACAGAAAATAACAAACTCTGGTGGGGATGTGGAGAGATTGGGACTCTCATACACTGCTGGTGGCACTATGAAGTAAGACAACCACTGTGGAAAGCAGTATGGGGATTCCTTAAAAAGCTGGAATTGGAGATACCATTTGATCCAGCAATCCCATTACTAGGTATATATCCTAGAGAGGTAAGAGCCAGGACATGAACTGATA
>NW_006922237.1:1233039-1236768 GCF_000298275.1 Orycteropus afer afer
CCAGCTCCATGATCCTTGCTTTTACTTGAGCCTGTTGTCACAGCCACCCTGTCAATCCATCTCGTGGAAGGCCTTCCCCTCTTTGATCAATGATACTGGGTGTATATTCTTTTTCTTTTCAATAATTCCATATCCAGGCCCTCATATTTCAACCTGTCTCCTGAAAAATATTTTTATTCTATATCTTAAACAGCCTGTCTTTTTATTTTTCTTTTGTTATCTCCCATTTTACCTGTTGTAAATAAAAATGGTAAATTCCATAAATAAATACACCTGCTCATTAGTTATTGACTCAGAGTATTTGGCACCTACATTTAAATATATTGCTAACCTTTGCCAAACTTGAAGGATTGGATTTAGAATTCAATACACTAATATTTTTAATCAATGGTTTTCAAAGCATAATTTATTGCACAAAGGCTCACCTACCTCTGTTCTTCAAGTTTTGGTTTATAAATCACACTAAAAATCCACGGCAAGGAGTGCTCTTTAAAAGTGAGGATAGCAAGACTTTACCTATTGTACTTTGTTCATGTTGTTAGAGGACTGGTCCCTGGAGAAGGATATCACGATTGTTAGAGGATCCATGAAAAAGAGGAAGAAACTCAGCCGGACGCATTGACACAGGGCAGCAACGCTGAGCCGAGGCAGAGCAATGACTGTGAGAATAGCACAGAACCAGCACTGCCTCACTCTGTGATACACGGGGTTTCTGTGAGTCGGAACTGACTAGAAGGCGCCTAAGAACATCAGCATAGGGAAGGGGGGGTTCCATGTGACAGTATTCTTTTTTAAAGTAACCCTTTGGTTGCCCCCCCCCCTACATTTTAGGTCTGTTTGTCAGTAGTTCTAACCTGGTTTTGATCATAAACCTGGGTCAACTGTGTAAAGAATCAGCCACAGACGCTCACATAACCCGCTGACTGAAGCCCAAGCAGTTTGTCCGAGCCCTCCTTACGGTAAGTAGTCTGCAGTATATTAAACAAATAAACGAGGAAACCTTAACCTTAGTTGACTACACGATATTAGCCCACTAATTCAACTCTACATACTGTGAGGCCTGAGAGATCTTTAACAAGAAGCCTTTAATATGGAGACTAACACGTCCCATGCTGAGTCCTAATGGCCTTTAGTGTGGAGATTAACACTTCCCATGCTGAGTCCTGATGCCTCCAGGTAGATCTTTAACCAGAAGCCTTTAGTATGGAGATTAACACGTCCCATGCTGAGTCCTGATGCCTCCAGGTCGATCTTTAATCAGAAGCCTTTAGTATGGAGATTAACACGTCCCATGCCTCAGGGCTTTTTTTTTCAGAGATCTGCCCGGCTCCAAAAGGTCTCTTGCTCTTCTTTGAAGCCAGGAGATTCCAACCCCTGCCCTAAAAACCAATCATCTACTCCACCCTATATTTTTTCCTATAAAAATACGATAGTAAAAGAGCATGGGGTCTTTTGCTTAGGCCACTACGTTGGCAAGAGCAGGGACCCTAACTCGAGTTAGAAAATAAACTTTCCTTTTCTTATTACATTATCGTGTCTGTGGGCTTCTTCATACGGACATCATTCCTTTCCAGACTCGGGCCCAACAATACCAATAACAACTGTACCAGAATCTTCAATCTTTTTGATGCATTTTGATCATTTTTGTTTTGAAATACCACTTCATATGTCCATTTTGCAAGATGACGTGGTCAAGAATTCAACTGAGTGAGGTTTTATTAGACTAATACCAGTTTCTTTCCTTCTCTGATTTGGAAGAGTTCTGATCTTCCTGGATTCTAGGTGAGAACTCAGGCTAAGCCAGTTTCTTTATTTCAGCCTTGTGAGACCCTGAATATAGGACCCAGTCACTTTGCCCTTGAATTTCTGAGCTATAGAACTGTGAACTAATCAATGACTGTTGCTTTATAAGCTGCTAAATTTGTTACATTATTATGCAAAATTAATAGAACCTCTTATCAAATATAACGATCAGTCTATTCACAATGTTCTTTTTAATAAAAGGGGAAATATTAGGTTAAAGTGCTAAGTGTAAAGTCGATGCAACATGATGCTGAGTGTGTTACTTAAAAAAAAAATCTGTGTAAACAGAACTTCTAAGAAAGAGCATTAACATCACATGTTGTTGTTGTTGTTGTTGTTGTTGTTATGTGCCGTCCAGTCGGCCCCGACTCATAGCGACCCCTCCTTGGGTTTCTGAGGCTGTATCACTACGGAAGTAGGATTCCCCCAAACTTCCTTCGGAGGAGTGGCTGGTGGGTTTGAACCGCCAGCCTTCTGGTTAGCAGTCAAGTGCCTTAGGCACTGTGCTACCAGAGCTCCCTAACATCACTTGGGTTTGGTTTATTAGAGTAGGACTTTTAATTTCTCCTTGTGTCTTCTGGAAATCTGATGTTTTCAATAATGAATACATAAGGTTTTGATTAATAATAGGTTCATATTTATTGTTATGCTTTTAAGATCTCAAAGTAACATGTTCAACTTTCCCATGTGATGTAATAATTCACCATAATTTAAATTAATTAATGCTGAATTAATTAAATTAATTAAATTCTGAATTAGGAGGAACGGACTTTCTTCAAATTGCTTTATTTGTAACTTACATACAAGCAGCTTAATTCTCTAGGGTGAGATTCCTCACACTCACACAGTTATATATAAAATACACAACCCTACAAGGAGTTTTCAACTCTATCTCACCCTCAAGAGACTTGCTGTAGAGTCCATAATGTTTTTTTGATTATGAGAAAAAGGTCATTTTCTTGGCATTTCAGTGGCAAGTATTTTGGATGAGTTCCTATCACCTAATTATGAACTAGAAAAATTTTAAGAAATAATTTTCCAGAATTTTACTAGTCCAATCAAAGAAGCCTTCAGTCATGCCTGTCAAGGGTATTCAGCTTCCAGTAAGTTGTTCATTTAAGAATTATCTTGTAATTATTCTGTGAGAAACTATGAAATTAGTAATATTTTTTCCAGACACTTAATTCAGTGCAGCAGTATCTACCTAATTCAGTTGACAATAAGAATACAGGGCATTGAACTTCATTTTCTACATCTTTAATATATCTGTTGTTAATTTGCTTTTGAACTTGTTTTATATACTTTAATGCTATTCTAGTAACCCTTGCCAAAATAAAAGGAATGATAATTATTTGTTTTAAATTCTTTAAAAATGTCTAGGGAGAATAAACAAAAGTCATGCATAAAGCAATAGTGAAATATACTATGTTTTAAATAATTAATTGTGGATTTCCAACAGTGTAGGAGGAAATAAAGAGTAGAAAAAAATGGTCTGGATTAATCACAGTTTTCTGGAAGAGTGTGGTCTGGTATTTGACTTTAAAAGATAGTGTGTATCATATAACAGGAATAGCAGGCATGTCAATTAGAAGAGATAATTTGATGACAATGTAATGTTATGTGCTTTGTGCATGATACTTTGAAAATGCTGGTAAATGTGAAACAAGCATAGAGGTGAGATGGTAGCAATACATGCGGTGACATTTGTTGTTGCACCTTGCCCTTGACTTACCAACCGCGTGGACAACAGAACAAAATTTTGCCCGGTCCTGTCCCGTCTCCACAGTCAGTGACATATTGGAGCCCATTGTCAAGGCTGCTGTGTCATTCCATCTGATTGTGGGTTTCCTCATTTTCTCTGACTCTCCAGTTACCCTCAGAGGGTGTCCTTAGCAATTGGTCTTCCCTGATGATGTGTCCAAAGGA
>NW_006922237.1:1238028-1238816 GCF_000298275.1 Orycteropus afer afer
GCAGAAGAAATAAATGACCTATTAATGAAGTTTGGCTGGATTGCAAAATTATCATGGGGATGTGACACTGGGGATTGATTGATGCAGGATAGCAGTAAGGAAAACAGAAAAAGTAAGGCATTGTGGGCAGTTAGAATGGCCTGAGCAAACACAGAGTTTTGCATTTTCACTTAACAGTCCAATTAGACAGAGGCAATTGAAGGAAACACTCCTGTGGAATGAATAGATGATTCAAACAGGGCTTGAAGTGCAATAAGAAAAAATATGAGACGCCAAGCTTTGTTAAAAACAAAACAAAACAAAATGTATAATCAATAGGCCTGTGGCTTTGTAGCTTACCATCAACACAGCAAATAGTTAGAGATGCCCAGCAGCTACCTTTTGTCTGCTTCTGATATTTTATTACAGTGTAATTTTACAGAGAAGAGTATGTTTTGTTCTCAGTATCATACTGAAGCTCAGATAGGCCAGGGCATACTTAAATGTTAACAAAAAGGCTAAAAGTTGCCCCAGTTTTTCTGATGTGCTCAAGATGACAGGATGAACTCAGCTGTGACTCCGACCTGATTTCCAACGTTCAGTGTTTTTATATTATGTTTATGTCATTTAATTTCATTTAATTCCTTCTGAACATGGGTTGTTGTTTTTTCATTGTTCTATACTTTGTTTCAGGAGCTTTGGTAGCTTAGTGCCTGAGGCATTTGACTGCTAACCAGAAGGCTGGCTGTTCAAACCCACCAGCCACTCCTCGGAAGAAAGATGGGGCAATCTACTTCCATAGTAATACT
>NW_006922237.1:1240651-1241270 GCF_000298275.1 Orycteropus afer afer
CTAATCCTCTGGAGCTACGAATATGTTTTGCATGGTGAGAATGACTTTGCATATGTATGTTTGTATGAAGTTCAAGGTCATGAGATGGGAATATAATCCTCAATTAACTGGATGGATCTGTTATAAGCACAAAAGAGGAAAGCAGGAGGATCTGAGTAGAAGTAAGTGTGACAATGAAAGCAAGAATTTGAGATGATAAAAGGAAGGGCCATGGAGTAAGGAAAATAGGCAGGCTCTATTGTTGTTTCTGTTACGTGGTGTCAAGGCAGCTCTGACTCATAATGACCCTATGTACAACAGAAAAAACACTGCCCAGTCCTGTGCCAGCCTCACAATCCTTGCCATACCTGAGCCCATTGTAGCAGCCACTGTGTCGATCCATCTTTTTGAGGGCCTTTGCCTTCTTCTCTGACCCTCCACTTTACCAAATGTGATATCCTTCTCCAGGGAATGGTCCCTTCTGATTATGACCAAAGTAAGTGAGAAGTCTGGCCATTCTCGCTTCCAAGGAACATTCTGGTTGTACCTCTTCCAGGACAGATTTGTAAGTTCTGTTGGCAGTTCTTTCAGCATTCTTTACCCACACCACAACTCTAAAGCATCAACTCTTCTTCGGTCT
>NW_006922237.1:1242765-1250800 GCF_000298275.1 Orycteropus afer afer
CTTCCGTAGTAATACTGCCTCAGAAACCCAAGAAGTGGATGCTATGAGTCAGATTTGACTCGATGGCAAATACTGAACTGAGTTGAAAAACCCTTACAATCAAGATTGTGACTCTAGATTTTTAATAAAAACCGATTGTTTATTAACATGTTTCCATTACCATATCTTCCAAATAATAAGCCTACCATTTATGTCTTTTTATTTAGATTTACTTTAACTTTTGAAGGAGAAGTTTTATACATATACTTTTTCTGTTCAAATCTTTTACATCTTTTGTTAAACTTTAGGTACTTAATATTTGTCATAATATTTTTTATGTCATTTGCAAAATGTGTGTTCTTTTAGATAGGAATAAAGAAAGAAAATTTATTTCTAAATTAATTTTACTTCTGTTCACTATAAGAAGAGTTCTTTAAAATTTTATAATTTATTTGTACATTATTTTGGATTTTCAACATCCATGTAATTAAATATCTAAATAAATATATCCTGATTTTCTTGTTTCTAATATTACCTTTTAATTGTTATTCTTGCCTTTTTTAACTTCATTATGGTGTTGAATAAAAATGATAAAAGTGTGTATCCCTTACTTCTTGACCTTACAAGGAAAGCATTTAATATTTCATATTTATTTGTGTGTTTGCTGTAGTTTTTTGTAGATTTTTTTCAGATTAATGAATTATTCTGATGTTGTGTGTGTGATTTTTTGTTGCTCTGTTTTGTTATGCCTTTTTTTATGAGTGAATGTTTAATTTTTTCAGCTATTTTTTTGTTCGTAGTATAAGATGACCTATATGATTTCGTTCTTTTAATATTCTGAAAAAGCAACTTAAATTTCTGATTTTTTTTTTTATTGAACCAAATTTTTCTTATGAGAAAACTTATGTGACAAAGAATAGTATCCATTTTATTAATTATTTTAACATGTAAGTATTTCAATTAGGATTTTAAAATCTATGTTCATGATTTAAAATGTTATATAATTTCTGATATTTTACTGTCATTGTTAGTTTTGGCATCAAAATTATACTAGCTTCTTAAAAGGAATTGGAAAGTCTATCTTC
This sequence comes from Orycteropus afer afer, assembly GCF_000298275.1. NCBI lineage: Eukaryota > Metazoa > Chordata > Mammalia > Tubulidentata > Orycteropodidae > Orycteropus > Orycteropus afer. The sequence goes on from NW_006922237.1 coordinate 1,243,830, forward strand.
TTACAGAATTCAGAGAAAAACATCTGTTTAATCTGTTTAAAATTAGAATTAAGGACTCACTTTCTTTAATGAAAGGATCTCTAGTGGTACAGTGATTAAGGAATTTGGAAGCTAAGCAAATGGCCTTCAATTTAAATCCACCATCCTCTCTCAAGAAGAAAAATGAGGCCGTCTGCTCCCATAAAGATTTATATCCTTGGAAACCCAGTGGGGATTGCTTTGAGTCAGAACCAACTTAAAGGCAAAGTGTTTTTTTTTTTTTAAGTTTCTTTAAAAATGGTCAGAAAATTGTTACCTCAACTTTTTTTCCTGTTAGTTTTTTTTAAATTTTATGATGCTTGGAGTTCATCCATGATAACTAAGTTTCCAAATTCAAAAGTATAAGCTTATTCTTAAGAATCTGCTTCTAAACTTGACAGGACCTATGAGTATGAACATTTCCATGAGTGTTGTTGACAAATGCCCTCGAGTCAGCTCTGACTAATGGTCCCTAGGAACAGCAGAGTGCAACGTGATCTGGTCGCGCGGCATCCTCACCATCTTGGCTGTGCTTGGGCCTATCATTGAATCTATTGGGTCAATCCAGCTCTTAAGGGTCTTCCCCTTTTTTGCTGACCTTACATTTTGCCAGTCATAATATCTTTCTCCAGGGACTGTTTCCGACTGACAATATGATCAAATGAGCTGAGCCAAAGTCTGGTCATTCTTGCTTCTAAGGAACATTCCAGCTGTACTTCCTCCAAGACACATTGTTCATTCTCTGGCACTTCATTGTATTCTTCACTCTCACCTAAATTCAAATGCATCAATTCTTCTTCAGTGATCCTTATTCATTATGTATTTTTTACATGCATATGATACTATTGAAAAGGCTATGGTATGGGTCAGAGCACCTAAGTTTTAAAAGTGACATGTTTATTCGTTAACACTTTAAAGAGGTCTTTTGTAACAGATTTGCCCAGTACAAAATGTCATCTGATTTCCTGACTGCTGCTTCCATGGGTGTTGATTGTAGATCCAAGTGAAAGGAAATCCTTCACAACTTCAAGCTTTTCTCCATTTATCATGATGTGTTTTATTAGTCCAGTTTTAGGGGTTGTCGTTTTCTTATATTGATGTATGATTCATACTGATGATTGTAGTCTTCTTTATCAGTAAGTGCTTCAAATAATCTTCATTTTCAGCAAGCAAGGTTGTGTCATCTGCCTCCGATCCCGATGACAAATTCTCCCTCATAGAGTCCAGCTCCTCGGATTACTGGCTCAGCATAAATATTGAATAAATATGGTGAAAGGATGCAATCTTGACACACACCTTTCTTGGTTTTAAACCATACGTTATCCTTTTGCTCTGTTTGAATTACAGCATTTTGAACTATGTACAGGTTCCTTATGAGCACAATTAAATGTTCTGGAATTCCTATTATTTGCAATGTTATCTGTAATTTACCATGATCTACATAGTTAAATGTCTTTGCTTATTGTTGTTGTTATGTGCTGTCGAGTTGGACCCAACTCATAGCGACCCCTCCTTGAGTTTCCAAGGCAGTATCCCTACAGAAGTAGATTGCCCCATCTTCCTTCCATCAACAAAGCACAAGTAAATATCATTCTGCTATTATTTACTTTCAGCTATGACCCATCTGACATCAGTAGTGATATTCAGCATTCTATGCCCTCTTCTGAATCAGACTTGAATTTCTGGCAGTTCCCTGTCAATGTACTGCTGCAACTTCCATAGTGATACTATGGAAGTATCTGCAACTGCTTTTTAATTACCTTCAGCAAAATTTTACTTGCATGTGATATTTATAGCATGGATTTATAACTTCCCCATTCTGTTGAATTACCTTTCTTTGGAATAGGCACAAATATGGAATCCTTCAGTCAGTTGGCTAAATAACTATCTTCCAAATTTCTTGGCTTAAGTGAGTGAGCACCTACAGTGTTGCATCCATTTATTGAAATATCTCAGTGAGTAGTCTATCAATTCCTGGAGGCTTGTTTTTCCACCAATTCCTCCAGTGGAGCATGGACTTCTCCCTTCGATATCATTGGTTTGTGATCATATGCTACCTTCTGAAATAGTTGTACATGGACCAATTGTTTTGGATACAATGACTCGCTGTGTTCCTTCCATCTTCTCTTGATCCTTCCTGCATCATTCAGTAATTTGCCCATAGAATTCTTCAGAATTGCAGCTCAAGGCTTGATTTTTTTCTTTAGTTCTTTCAGCTTGAGAAATGCTTAGTATTTTTTTTTCCTTTTTCTTCTCTAAATCAAGGTTTTTGCATATTTCATTATGATACTTACTTTGTCTTCTCAAGCTGTCCTTTGGGATCTGTTCAGCACCTTTATTTTATAATTTCTTCTATTCACTGCTACTCTCTATTCAAGAGTGTTCTGGTGGTGTAGTGTCTAAGGCATTTGACTGCTAACCAGAAGGTTGGCAGTTCAAACCCACCAGCCATTCCACTGAAGGAAGACTGGGCAATTTAACTCCACAAAGATTTACCACCTTGGAAACCCAAACTGGGTCACTATGAATCAAAATTGACTCAATGGCAATGAATTTGGTTTGGGTTTTTATTCAAGAGCAAGTTTCAGAGTCTCTTCTGACATTCATTTTCATCTTTTCTTCCTTTCTTGTCTTTTTAATGACCTTTTGCTTTCTTCCTGTATGACATGATTGATATTATCCAATAATTTATCTAGTCTTTGATTCTTGGTGTTTAATGCATCAAGTCTGTTTTTCATATGGTCTCTAAGTTCAAATAGGATATACTTAAAGTCATATTTTGACTCTTCTGGATGTGTTTTAATTTTCTTCAGCTTCAAATTAAATTTGCATAGGAGTAATTGAGGGTTTGTTCCAAATTCAACTCCTGGCCTTATTCTGACTGAAGATATTGAGCTTCTCCATCACCTCTTTCCACAGATGTAGTTTACTCAGTTTCTGTGTGTTCTGTATCGCTAGGTATATGTATAGACACACTGTAAAAGGTGAAAAAAAAAAAAATTACAATTACTAAGTCATTGGTCTTGCAAAACTCTGTCTTGTGGTTTCCAGCATCATTTCCTTCATCAAGGCCACTTATCTGTCAGTTTGTCATACTTCAGTGGTTTCCAGGTCACTATGATGCTGGAAGCTATGTCATCAGTATTTCAGATACCAGCAGGGTCATCCAGAGTTTCCATGAGTAATAGTAGCAGTTATTTTTGCATCTTTCTTTTTTTTTTTCCTTTATTAGACTTACTAATGACTATCAAATTTTTATCTTTCTCAAATACTATTTTTTATATTTTAACCCCCCTCTTTTAATATTTGCTATATATTATTTTTTTTTCCTTTTCTTCTTTTAATTTTTCCTTTGTTGAGATGGTTTGTTATTGTAAATACTCAAGAATCTCTGTCTGAAAACCTTTTTTTTTTTTTCTCCTGAGTATTGGAGTGTCCTCTGATGCATGTACTTGATACTTGATATATTATTGAAGGGGTTTTGCTTAATTAAAATGCTGTATGTTCCAATATGGAAGAGAATATATTTATTAAAACAATGTGAGCAATAATAGATGTTTAAATTATACCCACCCTGTCCTCTTAGTTATTGGGAAGAATATGCTCATAATAGATACTCTTTATCTTGGGCTACTAATAGACCAAGAGCAGGTAGACATGCCTAGGGTTGCGTATAGGACATAGCACTTGTACCAGGTAAATACTTAATGTTAACATGAAAATTTCTGCCACTCCATATATGCAAGCAAAACAAAATTGCATGACATAACCAGAGAAAGTGATAGTTCTGTCTTCCACAATGAAGTTTTCCAACAGTTTTGTATAGATACATTGGAATAACAGAAATCCACAAAATACTGATTATGGAAAGAATTCATGATTGTGTGGAGTGTTGAACTGATACTGATTATCATCATGCCTAAATTCCACATCAGAGTGACTACACAAGAAAATCAGGAGGAGTGGAATCTGGAGTACTGGGTATTCCAGAAAACCCACAGGAACAAATGAGGTTATGATACTTTTATTTCATTCAGACAACATGAACCCTGTTGGAGAAAAAAAAAAGTTATTCCTGAAAAGCAGAATTGACTAGAAATAAGCAGAGAGAGGAAAGGGGCTTAAAATGAGTCTGTAGAGAATGATATGAAACAGTCTCAAAGTGTGTTCCTCAAATCAGTAGAATCAGCAGCATCTAGGAACTTGTTAAGAATGAAATTTTTCAATCTCACTTCCAATTTCCTAAACAGAAAATGTCTACCCACCAGCCACTCCTCAGAAGGAAGGTTGGGTAATCTACTTCCATAGTGATACTGCCTCGGCAACCCAAGGAGAGGTCGCTATGGGTCGGGGCCAACTCAACGGCACATAACAACAATAGCAACAACATAATGTGGCTCATAATTTGGTTTTAATCAGTCCTACAAGTGATTTTTGTGAAAAACACTGCTGTCAAGAATATATAGTTGTCATTAGGTGTCATCAAGTCAGCTCTGATTCACAGTGAGCGACCCTTTGTACAACAGAACGAAATACTGGCCGGTCTTGCGACAGCCTCACAATCTTTGCTACACCTGAGCCCACTGTAGCAGCCACTGTGTCAATACATCTCATTGAGGACCTTCACCTTTTTTTCTGATCCTCCACTTTACCAGGCATGATATCTCTCTCCAAGGAACGGTCACTTCTGACAATGTGTCCAAAGTTGATGAGATGAAGTCTGGCCATTCTTGCTTCCAAGGAGCATTCCAACAGCACTTCTTCCAAGACAGATCTGTTAGTTGTTCTGGTGGTCCATTGTGCTTTCTATATTCTATGCCAACACCACAACTCAAAAGTATCAACTCTTCTTAGGTCTTCTTTATTCATTGCCCAGCTTTCACATGCATATGAGTTGATTGAAAACACTATGGCTTGGGTTAGGCTCACCTTAGTCTTCAAAGAGACATCTTTTGTCCTTTTATACATAGAGTCAGGATGAGTTGGAACAGACTCAACAGCACCAAACGACTATAATAAAGGAATTGTAAAATGTCCACACACCTTAAAATTTACACACACAACCCCCCACATACATACATACACATATATAGACATAGCTTATGTCACTCTGTTATAGTGAGTTGCCGTTAAGTTGGTTCCGACTCACAGTAACCATACATATAACATAACAAAACATTTCTGAGTCAGTGCTATCCTCACAAAACTAGGTAAGTTTGAGCCCATTGTTGCAGTCACTGTGTCACTTCATTCCATTGAGATTCCTCCTCTTTCACTGATCCTCTATGTTCCCTAGCATGATGTCTTTCTCCAGTGATCAGTGCCATTGTGTGTCATCCTCACGACTAAAGAGCATCCTGGCTGTACGTGCTTACCTGTCACCAAATGCTGTACAATTAGATCAAATTATACTTTCTTTGGGCCCATGACACTCTAATGAACCCTTGCCAGCCTCTCTATCTTGACTAATTAGGACACCAGCTATTCCTCAAAGGCATGGAATTCTATATTTCAGAGTGCATGATCTGGCTCCAGAACCCCAGGAACCTGCATTGTTATTTTCCCACTGGAAATGACATCAGCTCCACAATGCATCTTGTCCCACCACTGAAATCTCTACAACCTGCAACAGCCATGGACACCTTTCTTTTTTATGTCTCACTCAAAGTTGACAGCCTTCTGTTTTGCTTGGTGTATTAGTTTCCTATGCTGCACAACAAATTACCACAAACTTAGTGGTTTAAACCAACACCATTTTGACAGCATTGTTTCTGTGGGACAAATGCTCAGGAACAACTTAGCTTACTTTCTGGGTCCTCTGATTTTAACATGCTGCAATGCAGATGTTGAAAACTCTTCTTTCTTCCAAAAATTTTTTGAGATTATTCTAAGTCATGGTGACCTCATATATTTTGTTGGTTGACTGTAATCTTTTTTTTTTTTTTTTTTTTTTAATATTTATTGTGATGTGGGTGAAAGTTTACAGAGAAAATTATCTTTCCATACAGCAGCTCACATACACTTTGTCTCATGACATTGAGTGCAATTTTTCACAATGCAACAGCTCCCCTCCCACTTCTTCCCTATAGTTAGTTACCTCTTCCCTATGTCCTTCTCTCCCATGCACTCCTGCTTCCCAAGCTGTCTCCCTATGCATACACAGCCATTCTATTCTCCCATGATTGATCTCTCCAAGGCTTGTGTCTACTTAATGTAAATGTTCAGCTCATATGCCTGTCTTTTATTAGGCTGGAAGCCACAGGAATGGGTTCAATTCCAGACCTGAAAGGAAACTAGGGGCCATAGTCTCAGGAGTTCTACCAGGCTCTATCAGACCAGCACACCTGGTCCCTTTTTGGGGGGCAGAATTTTGAGTTTTGTTCCACATTGTTCTCCCACTCTATTCAGGATCTCCCACATAGATCCTCTCTGAGTGGTTGACAGTGGTATCCAGGCACATCTAGCTCTTCTGGTCTCATAGTCATTTAGGCTGAGGATGTACATGTACTGGTACATGACATACCAGTTCCCTGGACTAATTGTTTCCATGTGTCATTAGTTTGCTTCATTCTTCTTTGCTCTCGAAGAGGTGAGGCCCATCATCGCATCTAGATGGTTGCTTGCAAGCTTTTAAGATCCAAGTCACAACTTGACAAAGTAGGATGTGGAACAATATTTTCTGTAGTTGTTGTTGTTGTTAAGTGCCGTCGAATCATTTCCGACTCATAGCGACCCCATGCACAGCAGAATGAAACACTGCCAGATCTCGCGCCAGCCCCACAATCCCTGCCATACTTGAGCCCATTATCTCAGCCACCGTATCAATCCATCTCCTTGAAGGCCTCCCCCTCCTTCATCGACCCTCCACCCTACCACACATGACATCCTTCTCCAGGGAATGGTCCCTTCTTACAACATGACCAAAATAGGTGAGACGAAGTCTGGCCATTCTT
>NW_006922237.1:1253205-1253873 GCF_000298275.1 Orycteropus afer afer
TTTCTCTAATTAGGCTTTTTTAAAGACATTCATGAAGTGGACTAAGTGTGACATTGTCTCCAGTGACTTAGAGGAAAATAATATTCTTCCAGAGTAGCACACGGGAGAATATTTCATCTAATTGATAGGTTTGTGTTCTCAAAACAAATAGTTCAGTAAAAGTTCTCCAGGGTATATATTCATTCTCAGGGTTGTGAAAATATATAAAAGGCTTATGTTGTGCTCCTAGAGGCTGGGTTCCAATTCTTTTTGTCTATCCCTCTCTCATTCTCTCTCTCTGCTCTCTCTTGATTTTTCTTGGTATTAAGAGAAGTAATATTCCTGAAACATTAATTGAAATATGTTGTGGACTCTTCCTGTACTGACTTATTTCATGCTGTAAAGAATGCGTGAATTCTGAATGGGAACGTTTCTGGAGCAGATCAGTAATAGGACCTGGGTCTTCAGAAGAGCTGCTTCAGGTTGGGTGATGTATCTCCTGTTGTCCTTCATGTGTATGGTGCAGCCTTTGAAACAGAGAAGTATTTGTGTTATTCTATACCATGTTATCTGCCAATTCCTTCTACGTGAAGGTTCAGGCTGCTAAGCTCTACCTCCTTCCTCCCTCCCTGGGGTATCATCCTGACTCCTGCTTTGACACTATCCACCACCATATATATATATATATA
>NW_006922237.1:1254278-1255839 GCF_000298275.1 Orycteropus afer afer
ATGGAAATAGATTGTCCAACCTTCCTTCCCAGGAGTGCCTGGTGGGTTTGAACCAACAGCCTTCTGGTAAGCAGTCAAATGCCTTAGGTACTACATGTAAGCACACTGAAAAATTGCTTAAAAATTTAACTATGTATATTGTAGACAGAAGATAAGAATTATGTGTCTAAAATAATAGTGAACATAATGTACCATGGGATTGTGTTTTTCTGAAAATAATGTCTGTAAGTATACAGAGAATGTAAAAAAATATTTCTGGATTAAAAAGGGTAAGTTTCCTTGTGGTATTCATTTTGACATTATGCTTTATGTTCTGGTGACCTAGTGCCACTCTGACAAGAATATACCACAAATGGGATGGCCTTAACAAACAGGAGTTTAGTCTTATAATTTGGAGGCTTTAAGTCTAACTTCAAAGTGCCAGGCTCTAGGGACTGGGTTAAAGCCCCTCAACCTTGGGGTTCATCTCAGCCTCCTGCTCCTGGCCCACTGGAACTAGAGGCATTTCTTCACTGAGACAGCTGATGGCTACCAAGGCTGACAAACCTAAGGTTGACAAGTAAAAAGGCACAGTCCCAATGTTACCAAACCACATGGCAAGCCATTAATTTAAATCCATTGTAAGTCCCAAGGTCAGCAGAGCATAGCAGGCTACTGAACAATGACATGGCTACATTTAGGGTTCAAGAATGCCATAAGCTAGAGACTATAACCAAGGCTTCTCCCTATATACAGGAAGCAGACCACATCCCAAAGGCAGCTACTCAGCTGTTTATGGTAGATCCCACCATGAAGTTGATTGCCAGTCTCATCATGGGGAATAACTACCACCAGCTCCCCAGCCACTCAACCAGGCCCAGCCAAGTAGATACACAAATTTAATTACCACACTTTATATTTGGCAAATGTTGCATTAGTAAACGAGAAAAGAGACAATTTTAAGTAAAAGGAAAAATCAAGTAAACAAATGAATAAGTGAGTATGTGTTATTCATGAGACACTGAGAATATTGCCATAATTGTAGAAAGGTGAGTAGTATGGAATAGCTAGGTTAAGGATTTAGGTAACTTGGGCTGAGAAAGTTAGTTTTAATGCATCAGGTAATAGTGAATTGAGGTTTTCTGACTGTAGACCATCATAAGAACCATGGTAATCTAGGGACTGAAATTTGATCATTTCCCAGTCTTGGGTAAGATTATTACAGGGAGCTGGACTGTGCACCAGCTACCATAAACCGTCTGATTAGTGGGTGAAGCTTGATATATCCCCTATAGGAACCAACCTGCAATGAGACAAGGAGGACCAGGGTGAGCAACATATTGATAAGCAATCACAGGAGAGTAGGGAGAATGTACTGATGGGCAGCAACTGGGGGATTAAGAATAAAGAGTCCAAAAGGAGATTCAGGAAAGCTGAACTTCTTTTCAAAGTCCAAAATATACCCTCATGTCCAATGCTGGCCAGTTTGGCCTTTCCTCCATTCCTTAGATGTTTTATAATTATAAGAAAGTTAATGGATCATGCCAACTGGTAATAGCACTACAATTAAAAAAAAAAAAAA
>NW_006922237.1:1256175-1257157 GCF_000298275.1 Orycteropus afer afer
GAAAGCAGACTGCATCATCTTTCTTCCACAGAGCGGCTGGTGGGTTCAGACCACCAGCCTTTCGTTTAGCAGACAAGTGCACTAACCACTACTACACCAGAGCTCCTTAAAAGCTCACACAGCACAAGACAAAGCCTGAAACAAATGCTTTTTCCCTCATGCTGAGTCATGAGTCATGAGATCTTTGTCAGTCTGGAGCCCATTTGTGTTAATTCATAAAGGTAACACTGTTTTCTGAGTAAGAAATAATCTTTCAGCTCTAAAGGAGATAATAGTTGTTTCCATTTTTGCATCTTGAGCTGGACCAAAAGGAAAAAAAAAAAAAAAATGACATTGTGTCTTCATTCATAGGATTCAAACTAAAAATCTTTCATTAGCCTGAAAATTATTGGCTCACTTTTTTTTTTTTTTAACTATTTGTACATTCTATATTTTGTTTATAAACTGAATTTGCTTATATGATTTTTCCTTTTACTTTGAATAGTCTTCTCTAGTTTACTAGTGCAGCATTTGCTAAATATAAAGCATAATGTCAAAATGAATACCACAAGGAAACTTACCCTTTTTAATCCAGAAATATTTTTTACATTCTCTGTATACCTACAGACATTATTTTCAGAAAAACAGAATCCCATGGTACATTATGTTCACTTTTATTTTAGACACATAATTCTTATCTTCCGTCTACAATATACATTCTTTAACTTTTTAAACAAATTTTCAGTGTGCTTGCACATAGTACCTAAGGCATTTGACTGCTAACCAGAAGGCTGGCGGTTTCCATAGTTTCATTTTCTCAAAATAACATGTACAGTGATTGAATGTCCCAAACAAGATAATCACAATGTAGCTTAATCTAAACCCCTCAACAATACCTAAACAGGTAATATTCCTGTCACTGGAAATGCTTTGGATGATTTTATAACTTGTTAACCTTACTCAGGAAAATAGAAAATTCTTGGCAAAAATGCCTTTTAAATTT
>NW_006922237.1:1258561-1259514 GCF_000298275.1 Orycteropus afer afer
CTCCACACCCCCATGTACTTTTTCCTCAGCCACTTGTCCTTTGTTGATTTCTGTTATTCCACTATAGTGACACCCAAACTACTAGAAAACTTGGTTGTGGAAGACAGAACCATTTCCTTCACAGGATGTCTCATGCAGTTCTTCTTGGCTTGCATATTTGCGGTTGCAGAAACATTCATGTTGGCAGTGATGGCCTATGACCGTTTTGTGGCAGTTTGTAACCCCTTGCTTTACACAGTCATCATGTCCCAAAAGCGCCGTGCGTCATTAGTAGCTGGGCCTTATGCATGGGGTGTAATTGTTTCCCTGACACTCACTTACTTCCTCCTGGCATTATCCTTTTGTGGCTCTCAAATCATAAATAACTTTGTCTGTGAGCACTCTGTCATTGTCTCTGTCTCCTGTTCTGACCCCTCCATCAACCAGGTGCTCTGCTTCCTCACTGCCATGTTCAATGAGGCGAGCAGCCTGGTCATCATCCTCACTACTTATGTTTTCATTTTCGTTGCTGTCATAAAAATGCCTTCCGATGGGGGGCGCCGAAAAGCCTTCTCCACCTGTGCCTCCCACCTGACTGCCATCACCATTTTCCATGGGACTGTTCTGTTCCTCTATTGTGTACCCAACTCCAACAACTCATGGCTCATCGTCAAAGTAGGATCTGTGTTTTACACAGTGGTCATCCCTATGCTGAACCCGCTGATCTACAGCCTCAGGAACAGAGATGTGAAGGACACAGTCAGAAAGTTAATGAGTCACCCAACATCATCTGGAAGATTTAGTTATTCTAAGAAATAATTTGCTTTATTATGTTGAAGATTACTCAAAGATTCTGGAAGAGATGATGATTTGAATTAGTTAGTCAATTTACCCATCTAATTTTGAAATCTATTGCAAAATACCACTTGCTGATTTGATTTTTATTCACCTCAATGTTTAGTAAAATAGCTTTG
>NW_006922237.1:1259994-1261173 GCF_000298275.1 Orycteropus afer afer
AAGGACACTGCCATGTCTTTCTGCTATGGAGTGATTGATGGGTTCAAACTTCTGACCTTTCACTTAGCAGCTGAGTACTTAACCATTGTACTACTAGGGCTCCTTCATATTCTCTGAGGGTGGGCAATAAATCCAATCAGAGTGGCCTTGTGAGAAGCAGACAAGGGCCCAGAATCACAGAGCAACAGGCCATGTGAAGAAGGAGGGAGAACTTGGAGCTGTGTTGTTACCAGCCAAGGAACACAGGGAGCCAACAGAAGCTAGAAGAGGTGATGACAGCTATTCTCCTGGGGCCTTTGGAAGTTCATCCTGCCGATACCTTGATTTCAAACACGTGTCCTCCTGAGCTGTATGAAAACACATTTCTGGGGTGTCAAGCCACCAAGCTTCTGGTAATTTCTTGTGGCAGCCCTAAGAAACTGAGATAACAAGTAAATATCATACCACAACACTCAAATTTCTTGACTCACAATTGGCATGGTAAATGATTTAAAAAAAAAAAAAAAACTTTCAACCCTATTTAAGCAATGTGAAAGTCAGAGTTATACAGGAATTCTAAAATAGAGCTGACTGTTGTTGCTATGTGCTGTGGAGTCAGACCTGTCTCATAGTGCTCCCTCCTTGGGTTTCTGAGGTGGTATCACTACGGAAGTAGACCGCCCAAACTTCCTTCTGAGGAGTGGCTGTTGGGTTTGAACTGCCAGCCTTTTGGTTAGCAGTCAAGTTCCTTAGGCACTATGCCACCAGAGCTTACTAGGAACATGAATATGGGAGAATTAGAAATAAGAGCTAGGAGACACTATCACTTAGCCCTCCTCTTAGCTCTTTTTCACTTCTTTCTCCCTGAGGCTTCATATACATTAAGTATTGTATGGGAAGCAATGTTAAACATTATAACACTGAATATCAAGAAAACACATGTAGATTTTATATGAAGGTCCTGAAAGGTTACTAAGGGAACAGAAATGAAAAATTCATTGTTATGTATCTCACAATCTGATCTGTCAAAATCTCTCCTGCCTCACCTTCTTAGTAACATCACTTGAGAGAAAATGACCTGCCACTGAAGGGCAAAGGATCTTAGGTTGCTATCCACCTTCTGGGTACGATAGCAAAGGAACACAAAGAAAGAGGGAGAAGAGCAGAAAAGAGGCATGGAGAGGCAGATGTAAAATAATC
>NW_006922237.1:1262343-1264292 GCF_000298275.1 Orycteropus afer afer
GGATAATAAGCTAAGCCTTAAGTCACAAAATCTAATGAAGTAGACACTCCACTCAGTTTGAAAGGAAGTCATTGCCTCCCTTAGCTTCAATCTTTCAGCAACTATTCAACAGAAGAAGTAGTCTATGTGGAATAAACGTGCTAATTGGATCACTCGGCTTTTTTCCTGGGCTCTCTAATATCTTACATTCTCTTTAGAATAGAAATATAGTCCCTTAAATACTTTAATTGATTTGAATAGCTATTGAAAATACAGCAGCAATATATCTTGTTCTTTGAAGCAAACATTTTACATTTTTTTCCACAGAATTTCACTAACTTAGGTAATTTATGCATGTGCAAAAATTTGCTCAGTATCTGTTATGTACGTTTTATGTTACTAATATGTGTACTCACGTATAAAGTTAGTATATGTGCAAATATAACTCCTATACAGTTCCATAGCATAAATATTTATATGGATACCCAAAGGGCAATGGAAAGGCATAAATATTTTAAACATCAGTGTGGCTTGATATACGCATAGAAGTTATTGGATGAGGCATGTTTTTCTCGTACCGATAAATGTTATTCTCATTTTCTTTTCTCTATCATACCGAATCAATACATTTCTCATTCACCCTCATAACTCTTCTCTTTTGCCAGGAACATAGTTCAGCCCCTACTCCCTTCCCTTCAAAGAACACGTGGTGATGGCTGGAGGAAACCTGAGTGTGGAGACGACCTTTGCCCTCTTAGGTTTCACAGATTACCCAGAGCTTCGGATTCCTCTGTTCCTTGTGTTTCTGATCATGTACATTAGCACTGTGATAGGAAATCTCGGGATGATCATAATCATCAAGATTAACCCCAAATTCCACACTCCCATGTACTTTTTCCTCAGTCACCTTTCCTTTGTTGATTTTTGCTACTCCTCCATCATTACTCCAAAGCTGCTGGAAAACTTGGTAATGGTTGACAAAAGCATCTTCTACTTTAGCTGTATGCTGCAGTACTTCCTGTCCTGCACTGCCGTGGTGACTGAATCCTTCCTGCTGGCAGTGATGGCCTATGACCGTTTTGTGGCCATCTGCAACCCTCTGCTTTACACAGTGGCCATGTCACAAAGGCTCTGTGCCATGCTGGTGGCTGGCTCTTATCTGTGGGGGATGTTGGGCCCCTTGGTACTCCTTTGCTATTCTCTCCTTTTAAACTTCTCTGGACATAATGTAATCAACCACTTTTTCTGTGAGTACACTGCTCTCATAGCTGTCTCTACCTCTGATATACGCATTCCAAACCTTCTGCTGTTTGGGTTCGCCACCTTCAATGAGGTGAGTACGTTACTGATCATCCTCACTTCGTATGCTTTTATTTTTGTTACTGTACTAAAAATACGTTCTGCCAGTGGCCGTCGCAAAACTTTCTCCACCTGTGCTTCCCATCTGACGGCCATCACCATCTTTCACGGGACCATCCTCTCCCTCTACTGTGTGCCTAACTTGAAAAACTCTCAGCAAACGGTCAAAGTGGCCTCTGTGTTCTACACAGTGGTCAACCCCATGTTGAACCCACTCATCTATAGTCTAAGGAACAAAGATGTAAAGGATGCCTTTAGAAAATTAATAGACTCTAAAGTCTTGATTCACTGACCCAATATCAAAGGATGATTTCAATCCCAGCAAGCAACTGAGCCAGAACCTAAAATTCTTCTAAAGCATGTAGCATGTATTTGTGTGAGATTTTCATGGATGACTGTCCTATTAATATATCATAAATTGATAAGATCAAATCCCTTGAAAATGTCAAAGCAATTTAATTTTGGGATGAATTCCACAGGATTTGACCCATATAACATCTATTTCTTCAAACTTTCTAAAAACAAACATATATACAACACATCAAGGTAAAAATAAATAATAGTAATACTATGTCATTGTTGTTGTTGTTGTTGTTAAGTGCCATCGAGTC
>NW_006922237.1:1268670-1269603 GCF_000298275.1 Orycteropus afer afer
GAAGGAAGGTTGGGCAATCCTACTGCCGTAGTGATTCTGCCTCGGAAACCCAAGGAGGGGTCGCTATGAGTCGGGGCTGACTCGACGGCACATAACAACAACAACAACAACAGTAAGAGACAAAGGAGACATAGTGATGCAATGGTTAATCACTCAGTTTCAAGGAATTTGTGGTTTAGACAGGATTGTATAACCAGAAAAGGCATGTTTAGCACAAGAACTTAGCTTTTTGGATTCCAATTCTCCTAAGGATTTCTGGTGAAGTAGTTATAAGGCATTGGGCTAAAAACTAAAAAGCTCAATGGTTTGAACTCACAAGCAGCTCCATGGAAGTAAGATGCTCCAGTCTTCTGTAAAGATTTATAGCCTTGAAAATCCACTAGGGTAGCTATGAGTCAAAAGTTAAAATCAATTCAATGGGAGTGATTTTTTTTTTTTTTTTTAATTCACTCCATTATCTCTGAAGGGGTAAATCTGAAAGGTCATGAGAATTAATTTGCCCTTCACACACCTTGTAATTCATTTTAAACCTTTAAATAGTGTTACATTGGAACTAGTAAATACTCTAGAGTCCTATGGGCATCTTTCTTTAGCCATATAAGGCACAGATAAAAGTGAATCTTGTCCTTACTTCACACATCGAAACAGATTCTGAAAACAAAGTTTAAAATTTAGATTACATGAGTAAACAAAAACTTCATAGGAAAAAAAATGGAAAATGACAAATGAAAAAATGATGAAAAATGATCACATATCACAGAGTGGAGGAGAAAACAATAAGTCCTATACAAAAATGGACATAAGATATGATTAAATGTTGTTGTTTGCCGTCTAGTCAGACCCGACTCATTAAAAGGATATGAAAGCTCTAAAATCTCTGAAGTGCTGTTCAATCAGACTCATAATAATAGAAGCACAAATGAAAATTACCCT
>NW_006922237.1:1272298-1286041 GCF_000298275.1 Orycteropus afer afer
TCAATTTAATATCAGCATCTGGGACAGGAAAATCACTAGTTCAAAGACATAGATTAAAATTAAGTCTTAATTGTTTTAGTTAAATGAAATAGGCTGTTAAGAAAAAAAAAATGTACTGATTAGAATGACTAATTGTGTAAGAGCTTGCCTTTTGAGATTGTCTTTAACACTCAGATTTATATAACAACAAGATAGGGCCATTGAGTGTTTCATTCTGGCACAGGACCTTATATCTCCTGGGCCATCAGAAAATGATTTGTTTGGTTTCAGAATTAGAGATAACCTTACCAGAAAACTTTCATGGAAAGTAAGAGTTTGCCAGTATGGTGGGATCTGAGAGCTGTTGGACACCAATTCCAGAACTAAAATAATTTGTTTGTATCACTGCTTTCTCATGAAATGTCTTCACTCTCCCGTACTACTTTGTGTTTTTAAATCGTCTACACACATAATGCCGGAACAGAATGAGTATCCTAGGTGTCTTAAGGAAAGAGAAATGAATCAGAAGAACTCTGGGAAAGGAAATTTCTAAATCAAAAATTCTTTATTTTATCCTGGAGTGAAAACAGCTCTAAATCTCTTTCTCCTGTTGCTTTTGGTTACTGCTATCTAGTTATCTTCGTGGCACACAGTAGCGTCATTGGAATATTTCCCATAGTTTTAGACTCTCTATTTGCTCACAGACTAAAGGGGCTGATTATTAACAAAATAAATACATTAGTAGATAGACTTATGAAATAGAGAAAGGTCAGTGCCTAGGTACAGAAATGGATGCATGTCTGGGGATGTTAGACTGGTCCTTATCTGAGTGTCACTGGGATGCCAAGGTCTCTTCTGACTTCTATTATGCCACCTCTAGATAAACAGCTGTTCCAATTTTTTATTCCTCAAGCAATTAGGAATTGAAAATTAGGATCCCCTTATTCGAAAACATAAATGAAAAAAAGAAACAAATGTTATCATCAGCTTGGAATCATGGCAATCCCATGAGGGTCAGGGCAGAGCTGTGCTCCATAAAGTCTTCAATGGCTGACTTTTCAGAAGTAGATCAACAGGTTTTTTTTTTTTTTTTCTTTTTTTTCCAAAAGCACCTTTGGATGGAGTGGAGCCTCCAATCTTTCAGTTAGTAGCCAAGTGCATTAACCGTTGACACCACCCAGGTTGTTAAAAATAATTAAGATTTATTTTAATATTAGATTTACTATGGGAGCTCTGGTAGCATAGTGCCTAAGGCATTTGACTGCTAACCAGAAGGCTGACGGTTCAAACCCATCAACCACTCCTCAGAAGAAAGGTTGGGCAATCTACTTCCATAGTGATACCGCCTCGGAAACCCAAGGAGGGGTCGTTATGAGTGGGGTCTGACTCGATGGCACATAACAACAACAACAACATGTCAGAAAGAAAAACATCAAGATCCAAGTGGTATACACAAAAGGGACCATTAATTGTGACCATTCTTTATATCATAGTGTGTACATGTTATGTAACAATTAAAAAAACCTAATTTTAGATATTTCTGATTTTTGTTATGGACCGGAAAACTGATGTTATTTGTCACTGCATCAAGATAGGCAAGTCTTTTACGAACTTATGATATTCAAGGAGAACTGAAAGTGCTTTGTCCAAAAGTTAGAGTTGAGAATCTAAACAAAATTCAGTTCAGTAAGAGTTCTCATGTTTTTATATTATAGAAATTTAGCATATCTTCATTTATAAACACATTAAAAAAATTCTGAAAGATCTATTTTCCATTCTTGGCAAGTGATAGTTGACCAAATTTCCTCTGTCTTCACTCTCTTTAATAAATAAATATATATGTATTTTATTTCCAGGGCTGACTTTCATATTTTGACAAACGGAAGCCATGTTATTTTCAGAGAGAAATAAAAGTGGAGTGACTTTCACCCTTCTGGGCTTCTCAGATTACCCGGAACTGCAGGTCCCCCTCTTCTTGGTTTTTCTGGCCACCTACAGTGTCACTGTTGTAGGGAATCTTGGGATGATTGTCATCATCAAAATTAACCCCACACTGCACATCCCCATGTACTTTTTCCTCAGCCACCTCTCATTTGTTGATTTCTGCTATTCCTCCATCGTTGCTCCCAACATGCTGATGAACCTCGTTGTAGAAGACAGGACCATTTCATTTTTAGGATGTGTAGTGCAATTCTTTTTCTTTTGTACCTTTGTGGTGACTGAATCCTTTTTATTAGCTGTAATGGCTTATGACCGCTTTGTGGCCATTTGTAACCCTTTGCTCTACACAGTTGCAATGTCCCAGAGACTCTGTGCCATGCTGGTTGTTGGATCATATGCATGGGGTGTAGCATGTTCCTTGATACTCACATGCTCCACTTTAAAATTGTCCTTTTGTGGTTTCAACACAATTCATCACTTCTTCTGTGAGTTCTCCTCACTTCTTTCTCTTTCTTGCTCTGATACTTACCTCAACCAGTTGCTGCTTTTCATCTTTGCCACTTTTAATGAGGTGACTACATTACTCATCATTCTCACGTCTTATGTGTTTATCGTTGTCACCATCTTGAAAATGCATTCAGCCAGTGGGCGCCGTAAGGCATTTTCTACCTGTGCCTCTCATCTGACAGCTATTGCCATCTTCCATGGAACCATTCTCTTCCTCTACTGTGTGCCCAACTCCAAAAACTCCAGGCATACCATCAAGGTAGCCTCTGTGTTTTACACAGTCGTGATCCCTATGTTGAATCCCTTGATCTACAGTCTGAGGAATAAGGACGTCAAGAATACAGTCAGCAAGATACTAGGCCCTAAAGTCATTTCTCATTGAGCATATTATTTTAGTAGAATTTGTCCCTTACTTGTAAATAAAGCATGTGCAAAAGGTTGTGTTTAAAGTTATCTTTAAAAGTTTATAGTTAATATTGCACATTGATCAGGATGTGGATTTTGGTTCAAAGAGACTAAACTTGGCTTTGTCCTTAATTGCAGGAAAAGATCAGCAATCTTTCTTATCTATAGTTTTAAATCCATGAAAGTATAATAACATGAGCTAGGTCATAATCTGATAACGAAGACCAAAAGATAATATATATCCCACTTTCTTATGAAATACCTTGAGTATAGCAAGTTCTCCAGAAACAGGTGTTTTTTCCAAACAAATTTACAAATGCAGGAAAGATAAGACTCAGACTGTGCCTTGAAGGGTTGCCTAATCTAATGGTGATGGTGAGGAAATAAAGAAAGAGGCTGACTATAATAATATCATTGAAATTTTGGGGAAAGGAATAGTTGAAATCCATTTTCAGCTAATCCAGGGAAGTTGGAAATATGTCTCCATAAAAGAGGTATTGTTTGAAGTTGGCCTGGAGAATGGACAGGATTTTAGAAGACCCATTTCAGTGAAGAAAGCATCTTATTCAGGGAAAACTAGAATGAACAAACTCAATGAAATAAGAATGCAATACTGAGTCAATTTATTATCATGAATTGTGAATAGTGTGTGTTTTTGCATCTGTATAGGTATGTGGAATCTTATATACAAGTTTCTTTGGCATGAATGCAAAGTCAACTAAATAATGTCTATATCCTGAATGTGTTTTCAAAAGAGCTCCCGCGTAAGTAGTAAATTTGATAGGTTGTACTGAAGGCTTAGAAATGTGTCTCAGAAAACCAATATATGGAAAATATACAGATAATGAGTGCCTGCCTAATTTGTGTTTCATGCTATTATATTGCCCACCCAGCCACCACATATGTTATATATACTTTATTTATGTATTTTTATTTTCATCTGTTTTTTGGAACATGGGCATAATTTCTGAATCCTTCTCAACAGAACTTTCATCCACCATGATAAAATGTGATGCAGTTTCCATATAGGATGAACATTAATTGTTTTCATAAACTTACTAAAATTAATAAATAAAATAATAACATTATTGTCATTTTATTAGTCATCCTTAGTCATTAGCATCTTGATATAATTATCTTGGTAAATTCAAAATATCAAATATCTCATGCTAATAACTCACCTTTCCTTGACAAATTGTACATTCTATTCCAAAAAATCAGCAATATAGTGATGGAAATAATATCTGATATTTGTTTTGAGAGAGAGAAAAATATAATCTGGGTAGCAGTTTTATATGAGCTCAAAAATAATTTGGGATTGTCATATGCTTTCACTTATTATTATTAATTATCGTTTTCAATATTATGCATTATTTAATAAGAAATTAAATGATTATTATATATTAAAAGATTAAAATGTAGGAAACATTATTTTGGTTATTGAATATCTGATGAGAGGTTTTTTATTTATTTGACTTCTATTTCTCTGTGTATTTACAAGTGTAAATGTGATTGGTTAGAATTAAAAAAAATTATTGGAAATCTTTTTTTAACGGGAAGAATAGGTTTGGACTTTTAATTTTGATTATTGTCACCACGGAAAAACAATGCAGTACTAGAAGACAATAAGTTCAGATTTTTGTTTTTTAATAAATGAAAATTCTGGGGAAGCTTGATCACATTATAAACAAATGGAGACAGAAACTGAATAGATAGAAACTCCATTGAAATTGTGTTGCAGCAACAAAGCCACTCAATTATTTCAGCTGCATTCAAAGTGTGTGCCCATTTCTTACATTGATATTTCATCAAAAATTACTTTTAGTAAAGCATTAAACACAATTAGATAGCTTTTGGATTATTTTCAAAACTACCATTTTGGAAATGAAATTTCTTTCCAAAGGACTTGCTAACTTGCTATCCAGTGCAGTAGGTTGCAAACATTGCCCATAACCTCCAATCTTTCCTGTATCCATGACCTTTGCAGCTCTTCACATCAAGTGGCAGAACAAGTTTTTACCACTCCTTGAATCTAGCCTACTCTTGTGACTTAATTTGGCTAACAGATGGTGGCCAAAGTAACACTGTGCCAGTTCCAACACTTTGAGAGGACTTGAGACTTTTGCACAATTTCTTGGAATCCTATGAAACTACCACATAAACAAACACAGATTATTTGATGGGATAATGAGAGAAACATAACCCAGCCACCCAGCCACCTCCCAATCATACCAGCTGACATCTAGGCCACAGCCAGACTTGATAATGAAAGACCCTTACATCAGCTGACCTACAAGCTGGTCTCACACACTGACGGTGAGCCAAGATCAGCCAACCTTGGACCAGACCCTCAGAACTGCCCACCCAACCCATGCTATAGAGAGAAGTAATAAATCGTTGTGGTTTTAACAGAGACATTTCTGAGTGGTCATTAGAATCAGTTGCTTTCTCCATTTCTGGGAAGCTTATCAAAAATAATTTCTCAAAGCTCATCATATGACAATTAAGATATCTGCCATTCTTTCACTGAGAGACATTTATTTGATTTAAAAGAACATATTTAAAGAGTTTATATAATTAAAATGTTGTGGATTTCATTGGACCTCACCAATATAATATTTCACTATAATTATATTATTTTATATGCTTTAAACTTAGTTACATGAAGAGCTTGGAGATTCACATTTAGATTACTTGATTTATGGATTAAAGAAACCAAACTCACTGCCCTCAAGTTGATTCTGACTCATAGAAATCCCTCCTTGGGCTTCTGAGGATGTATCTCTAGGCAAGTAGATTGCTCAATCTTCCCTCTGAGGAGTGGCTGGTGGGTTTGAACTGCAGCCTTCTGGTTAGCAGTCAAATGTCCTAGGCACTGTGCCACCATAGCTCCTCCTATCCACAATATTAATACCATTCATTTTTAAATTAAAATCAGCCTTTAACTACACTCATATCTCTTTAAATCTAAGACAAATATATAAGCAAGGCAGGTTTCTGTGAATAGTTTGCTCAGACAATATAAAGCATCCCTTCCAACTTTTTTTTCCCTAGATGTTCTCTGAGGTTTGTTATCATAAGACTCTCTCCCTTAGGAGGGAT
Organism: Orycteropus afer afer; assembly: GCF_000298275.1. Lineage (NCBI taxonomy): Eukaryota > Metazoa > Chordata > Mammalia > Tubulidentata > Orycteropodidae > Orycteropus > Orycteropus afer. The sequence continues at coordinate 1,278,233 of NW_006922237.1, forward strand.
GCATTCTATAACACTAATTTGAGATTGCATTAGGAGGAAAAATAATAGATATTGAACAAGTATTATCATCACTACTATATATCCGAGTTCAACACGTATGGGTTAAAATACATGTTAAATTCCATTCTTTTCCATGGAAGGGAATATGTATACACCTAAGAGAAACAAAAAAACATATCACGGCTTTGAGATGTCCTAAAGAAAACTTCAGCCTTCACGGGTAACAGTTTTCCAAGTTGTCCTTCTGATTTAGGTTTGGAGATTTGCCTTCATTTGTTATTTTTTATCAGGTTAACTCACATAGTAAGATGTAGTTGTGTAGGCAGAATCTCTTGGTTTTGAAAAGCGACAGTAAAGGAATTTTGAGCAAGTGTTAGTAGAAAGGAGAACTAGAAATACTCCTCAAAGTCGGCATTTTCAGATTGATCACATTTAGGAAAACACATATATATATTTGCTGAGAACTTAAAACCTGATTCAATTGAAGTTCATTCATCCATGGAAGTCCTGAAATATTAGGTATGTCTGGGGCCACACATATCACAATGTCAACACTATTAGTTTAAGTAGACATTATAAGACATTATATAGTCAGAAAAGGAGCAGCCCTTGGAGAGATCCTTGAGGTTGTCTCACTTAATGGCTTCTAACACAGAAAATTTTTCCTAGGGCTTGTGCCATCCCAAGGCTACTGTAACTCTCCTCTTCCTCATTCAGTCATTGGGTGATACAAATCAAAAGCAGCATGTGGTCTCTTCCCACAGGTGATTCTGCACGTGGCTCTGGCTCTGGGCAAGTCACCTACTTTGCAAAGGAGACACAATAATAGTACTATTAGTTTTTATTTTATTTTTAGAAGAGTGAAGTGAGTTAATACTTGCATTCAGAACACTATGTAGCATATAGAAAGTACTCAATAAATCTGAGCAATTGCTATTATTCTCATTAAAGGACATTTATCATTCCTACCTCTTTCTGGTACATGATGGAACTCTAGTGTGAGTTTAGACTCTATTCCCTCCAGGAAGGAGCATTTGAGTGTAAGACCAAAAACAAACAAACAACAAAAAAAATACCCACTGCTATCAAATTGATTCTGATTCATATCACCCTTATAGGATAGACTAGAACTGCCCTATAGGGTTCCTAAGGCTGTACATCTTTACAGAAGAAGGCTGTCTCATCTTTCTACAGATCAGCTGGTGAGTTTGAACTGCCAACTTTTTGGTTGTTGTTGTTGTTGTTATGTGCCATCGACTCAGACCCGACTCATAGAGACCCCTCCTCGGGTTCCGAGGCAGTAACACCACAGAAGTAGATTGCCCTATCTGCCTTCCGAGGAGTGGCTGGTGGGTTTGAACCGCCAGCCTTCTGGTTAGCAGTCAAGTGCCTTAGGCACTACACCAGAGCACCCACCAGCCACTCCTTGTAAGGAAGGCTGGGCAATCTACTTCCGGAGTGATACTGCTTTGGAAACCCAAGGAGGGGTCACTATGAGTCAGGTCCAACTCGATGGCAAAATAATAACAACAATAAGATATAATATCTTAGCCACAGAGCTTCTTTGAGTATAAGATAGGCCCTGTTTATAAGACCTCATCATATATTTCGTATCTAGCTCACAGAGACAGACATGGCATACAAATTTTGTAATTCACAATGAATTCTGGAGGAAATCTTGTTGGACTATGATACTTGTGATACTCTTAGTTCTAAATTGGGGTAGTTTTGTTTGTTTGTTTTTCTCTCCCTGTTTATGTTTCATAAACAACAAACACCAGCTGCTAATGAGTAGATTCTGAACAAACATCAGTTGGTATGGAGGAGATTTGTCAGAGCTTTCAAGGTTTCTCTGGTGGATTTAAAGTACCAATCCCCCAGCCAGCAGCCAAACACTGAACTGTTTGTACCATCAGGGATTTATATTTTATGGAGAACAATGAATGCTTGATTCCCGAGATAGAGTAGTTTTCTTGATTTCTTGTTGATATTCCATAGAGATTAATACTTGGTTCATTAAGCTTAAGGAAGATAGGCCTTAGGAAAACCCAAAGAAAACATAAAGCCTGTAATAGTTTCCATCATACCGTCTTCAGAAAAGTGGATGCTATATCTGTCTCACAGGTTGGTTGGTTAGACTACAGTCTGGTTGCATGAATGTGTACATGAATGATGTTTCTAGTGATCTGGAAGCTTGTTTGTATTTTCTTATTTTTCTCATGGAGATAATTCACTATTGTCATATATGAGAGAAGGGGAAGTGTAAGTGGGGAGGAAGTAGCATTAGCGATTTTTTAAAAATATTGTAGCCTTTTCTTAATTAGAGAATGCTTTAAGACGACCCATGGTTTGATCACTTCTTTATGAAAATATCTTTCTCTTTGAGCATGATCTGACAATCTGGAAGGGAAATTGGAACTATTTAATCTGCAGACTAAATATCCTATCATAGCTATTAGCATGAGAGCAAAAAACACTATCAATGAAACAGGAAGAATGCTTGTTTTCTCTCTCTTTTCCTCTTCCTCCTCTCAAACCAACTCCACCCATGAAACTTGGTAAAGACCACATGGAGGTTCTCCTGACAGTCTTCTTGATAGTGAGGATGGAAGTAAAAGGCCCTCTGGACAGTTCGTGGAGAGACCCAGACATGTGACCTACCTTTGGAGCAGAAACAAGAATGATTTGACTTTGTGCATAGCATTTTGAAATGGCTCTCCAAGACAGAGTTTCTGTACCATAGCATTATCAATATTTGGGTTAGATAATTCTTTGTTGAGATATTGGGGCTGTCTGGTGCATCATACTATCCCTAACATCTACCCATTAGATGTCAGTCAAACCCCACCAGCCCCCCTTGTGACAATGAAAAACATCTCTAGATGTTGTCAATATCCACAGATATCAAAATCATACAAAGGTTGGAATCAATATTCATTGGGTGATCAACAACCTAGTTTTTCACCTTTAGAGCTGAAACCAGGAAATGATCATCAACATTATGTACTCCTATGAAGTCAGATAGAGTAAATAACTGTCCATGGAAAAGAAAATCATATCAGAATCATTTCTTATTCTCACTGGGGTTTCTTAATTCACATATCCATCATCTTTTTAAATCTGTTGAACAATGGGGAAAATATCTGGCATGTTTGTTTCTAGTGTTGGTATCTAGATTATCTTTCCTCTGTTGTTGTTGTTGTTGTTTGCCCTTGAGTTGAGTTGGCCCCGACTCATAGCGACCCCTCCTTGGGTTTCTAAGGCAGTATCACTACAGAAGTAGGATTCCCCTACCTTCCTTCCGAGGAGTGGCTCGTGGGTTTGAACCGCCAGCCTTCTGGTTAGCAAATACCCAATTGGTATCTCCACAACAGTGTATGTGTTTATTACATGCCAGGGAAGGAAAAAAAAAAAAAAAAAAGAAAGGAAAGGAGATAGTTCTTGAGATATATAAGTGCCATAATTTTACCATTTTCTTTTACTTCTAAGTTTTAATATCATAAATAATGTTGCAATGCAGCAGTGTGTACTTTTGTTAATAATTTCCAATCCACATCTTTGAAAATTTTTTTTAATAAGTTAAAAGTAGTGAAATTCACTATTAAACTGGTTTTGTTGGGGATACAGTTAAAGGAAGTTAATATTTGAGAATATCCAAATCCATGAACCGTAACAAAGATTAAATACTGCAAATAGCAAAATCATTAGGTTAATTTATAGAAAGGATCAGAACCATTACTTGTTTTCACTGGGGTTTCTTAACTCACATATCCTTCATCTTTTAAAACCAATGGAAGAACATGTAAAATATCTGGCTGTGTGGATCCACCACTTGTCTGTCCGTTTGTTGTACTATGGTGCCGTGTGTGTTGCTGTGATGCTGAAAACTGTGCCATTAGTATTTCAAGTACCAGCAGTGTCACCCGTGGTGGAGAGAAAGGTTTCAGTGCAGCTTCTAGACTAAGAGACTGAGAAAGATGGGATCATCCATTTCTGAAAAACCTGGCCACTGAAACTCTTATGAATAACAATGAAACACTGTCTGATATATTACAGGAAAACTTTATGAATAGCAGTAAAATATCATCTGATATCAACACCCTTGGAACAATAGTCAAGAAATCAAACATCATATTGCACTGGGAAAATCTGCTGCAAAAGATTGCTTTAAAGGGTTAAGGTTAAGGAGCAAATGGGGATAAAGACTGAGGCCAGCAGGCCAGGGCTCCTATGGCCCCTCCCTGGCAGGAGCCTTTTCTAAACTGGAAAGACCAGGAGCCTGGCACGCCTGCTCCTCCTTCCTGGGGTGTCAAGCATTCAAATTCAAAAGACAACATTTAAGCCAAAAGACTCTAGGAAGGATGGAATTCCAATTCTCAACTCAAGAAGTCCTGCAGGCTGAGAGGGCGCCTTCCTCCATTGCCAGGGGGTCTGCAGTGGTTAAGGAGCAGTCACACTGGAAGACTAAGATAAGCCTGAGTCAAGTCAAAGTGTTTTCAATTGCCTCATATACACATGAAAGCTGGACAATGAATAAGGAAGACCAAAGGAAAGTTAAGCCTTTGACTTGCTTTGGTGAAGAATACTAAAATACCTACACTGCCTGAAGAACCAACAAATCTTTCCTGGAAGAAGTGCAGCTACTAGGCTCCTTAGAAGGAAAAATGGATAGATTTTGTTTCACCTACTTAGGTCACGTTGTCAGGAGGGCAAGTCCTTTCCGAGGGATGTCATGTTTAGTAAAGCAGCGGGTCATTGAAAAGGGGGAATACTCCAAGGAGATGGACCCACACCGCGGCTGCAAGGATGGGAGCAAGGATAGGACAGACGGCCTTGTGTTCTGCTGTGCGTGAGGTTGTTATGAGTTAGAGCTCACTCCGTGGCACCGCACAACAATTTCTTAGAAAAGTTATATTTTCCATCTAAACATCTTGACAAAAATGAACACTTGTGAGTTAGTAATCTTAAATAGCAAATTAAATAGCATCGCTTCAATGGAAAACTCAAAGAAGAGTGCTACATATTTTTGAAGTTATTTTCTGTCATTCTAATATTTGGGAAATTGATTGTAGACTTTGACAGGAGAAAGAGATTTGAATTCCATAGATCAATGAGGCTAATGAAGTAATACTTTACCTTCTTTCTAATGACTAAGTTCTAATGTCTAAGTTATAGAATGCGGGTTTAAAGAATCATAATAGGTTTCTGTAGATGTTAATGTTTCTGTATGAATTGTGAACCAAACTGAGACCTTTATGCAACCATAGTTTACAATGTTTGAACTTTTCTTAAACTTCAAAAATGTAATGTCTCATTTCTCAACTGCCAAAATTATCTTCCCACTTCTTCTCATGTCTGGTTTTTAGGAGAGAGCCAGATCTGAATTTTGGACCACAGAATCACAGAGTAGCTTTCAATTCATTTGTTTATTTTCTCCAAACCTTAATAAAGTTGTGAGATGGATAAGGAAAACTGTACTATGGTGACAGAGTTCATTCTCCTTGGATTATCAGATATTCCTGAGCTGAGAATCTTCCTCTTCCTACTCTTCCTGCTAATCTATGGAGTCACAGTGTTGGGAAACCTGGGCATGATTGCGGTGATTCAGGTCAGCTCTCAGCTTCACACCCCCATGTACTTTTTCCTCAGCCACTTGTCCTTTGTGGATTTCTGCTACTCCACCATCATTGTGCCTAAGATGCTGGACAATATGCTAAAGAAGGACAAAGCCATTTCGTTTGTGGGGTGCACTGTACAATTTTACTTGTTTTGCACATGTTTGGTCACTGAGGTCATCCTGCTGGCCGTGATGGCCTATGACCGCTTTGTGGCCATCTGCAAGCCCCTGCTCTACATGGTCATCATGTCCCAGAAGCTCTGTGTGGAGCTGGTGTCTGGCTGCTATCTGTGCGGAACAGTGTGTTCTCTGATTCACACGTGTTTAACTCTGGAGATCCTGTCCTATCGATCCAATGTGGTTAACCACTTCTTCTGTGATATATCTCCTCTCTTATCTCTTGCTTGTTCTGATGTCTCTGTGAATGAACTGCTGCTGTACATTCTGGCCACTTTCAATGAGATCAGTACCATCGTGGTCATCCTCACCTCCTACCTGTTCATTCTCATCACCATCCTGAGGATGCGCTCTGCAGAGGGAAGGCGCAAAGCCTTTTCCACCTGTGCCTCCCATCTCACAGCCATTGTTATCTTCCATGGAACAGTTCTTTTCATTTATTGCTGGCCCAACTCTGGCAACAGTGTAGACACAGATAAGATAGCCACAGTGTTCTACACTATTGTGATTCCCATGCTGAACCCCCTGATCTATAGCCTGAGAAACAAGGATGTAAAAGAAGCTATCAGGAAAAAGATGGACCCCAAAATATTTTCTAAGAGAACACTTTCTTAGCAGCAGGCATAAGGATTTCAAAGTAGAGTGTGATGCAGGGGTAAGTGGCATATAGTCTTAGAAGAAAAGATAGTGAGAAACTACGAATAGCAGGCTTTAATTTACTTATATCTGTGCCTTTCCAATTCACAAGAGGATTAAACACATTTCAAAAATTTTATCCCATTTATCCGTTTTTCTTCATTTTGTACTGTTTTAAATAGATATAGGAATGCCACTGTTAACACACAGACATTTAGTTTGCTGTAAAGACTTCAAAAAGGTAATGGAAAATTCATGACTATTTCTTCTGGTATCATAGTGGAAACTATGTTTGTTTTCAAAACTCAATTCCTCTATTTTTTTGTTTGTTTGTTTGTTTCATTTGTTTTGTTTTGGGCAATGAAGAACACACTTTTGACAAGCAATTTATGTATAAACTGAGAATTCTATATGTGTATTTATTTTTAAATCTTTTCTTTTTCAACTCTTGACTTAATTTGTTTTTTATTTCTTGTTTGTTCATTTTTGCTGATGATTCTTGCTGTTGCAGTTTCTGTGGTGTTATAATTTTGAATAGTACCTCATCTGAAAAAATGTGACAATATTAACAAGTATTTCCCAGGATTCTTAAGAAAATTAAATTGCATATAGTAAGTAAAAAGTGTCATAATCTGGGGGTTTGCATGTAGCTGACATTGTGGAAGCTATGTAATAACTATTCAAAATGCCAACACTATTACTCATGACAGAGAGGCTTTAATGGAGCTTTTAGACTAAAAGAAACTAAAAAGAAAAATCTGGCAACTTACCTCCAAAAACTAGCCAATGAGACCCTTATGGATCATAATAGACCACTGTCTGAATCATGTACATTGGATACATCATCAGGTGAGATCAACTGCTATTAAGACGATTGAACAGTGCAAGTAAGAAATAATAAAAATATGACATAAAAAGATATCTGTGGTAATAGAGGAAAATAATCAAGAATGTGGTGTAAATCTGGGACATTAAGGGAATGTGGACTCTGGATGAGTTAGTGAAAACTATGATAGATCAGAAGCAAAGATGAAATACCGCTGGGGACAGTATAAGATTTCTCTGTATATCAGCATTCCAGGATGCTGGAAATCACTTTAGAAATCCTAATAATAATATTTCTAGCCAGATGTACCTACATTTGGAGACTGTAAGAAATCAAATGTCCAACATTTGTAGTTATGCAATCAATATATGTGAAAAGATTATCTGCACCTTGGCATGGACATAAGGAATTAACAAGGGAACTGGAGACAGCATCTCTACTTCCACAATGTGCTTAGTGTCACAGGTTGGTGGTCAGGAGGTGGGTGTTCTTTAAAGACACTAGAGATAGGGTAGAAACATAAGAATTATTTTTTGAGTAAATATAAAGATAA
>NW_006922237.1:1286680-1288361 GCF_000298275.1 Orycteropus afer afer
CTAAGGCACTTGACTGCTAACCAGAAGGCTGGTGGTTCAAACCCACCAGCCATTCCTTGGAAGGAAGATGGGGCAATCTACTTCTGTAATGATACTGCCTTGGAAACCCAAGTCCGACTTGACAGCACATAACAACAACAACAACATGGAAATGATCAGGGAATACAAAGAGGTCACTTCTAAATGTTTAGTTAAGTTTTTTTTGTAAAATTGTTTCTAAAGGAGCTGCTCTTAACCTTCAGGTTTTCTAAGAAACTAAATTTGTATCAGAAAGTGGTAGTTAATTTTCACTGCTTGTTTTGTAGCCTCTGATTACTACTCAGATTACCAGTAGGCCCTGGCATCCCAGGAAATGGAAGTAGATAGAAGACTCTTCATATTTCCCCTAAAGGAACTCTCTCCAGAGGCAGAAGGGAGGGTGTCCTCTTCCAATAGCAGGTTGGTTTTCAGATTGTGAGAAAATATGAACATCCTTTTCCATGTAAGAATAGTCTTAGATTCAGGCAGCTCAAGACAAAGGTCATTTGGGAAAATTTCTAGTCATTACAGACATTTGTTACCTTATTTTTCAGGAAACAGGAAGATTTTTATAGAAAGATTTCCACAGAGAGCCAGGCTTACATAAGTACCTCGATAGCAGTTTCCTGAATAAATATTTTCAGGAAGTGGGAGAACTGGAAGTCCTGATACTTTTCAGGAAGGGTTGCCGATCTACTCCTGTGAAATTTTGGAAGAGTTGTGTAAGGAAGAATAGGCATTTATTTATATAAAATAGAATTGAAATGAATAAAAAGGACCTTCTGTGGTGTGGAGGGGGAATAGAAACAGGTCTAAAGATTTTAGAGCATGGAAAAAAATCTGGTTCATGTGGACTATGAAGGCAAAAAGAAACAAAAAAGAAGAAATTATAGGAAAGAAGATTTTCAGTATGACATTTCCTAGGTTCAGAGATAATACACATTATTTAATTCATGTAACAACATCATTTGGGAGGAAAGGAACTATTATGCACATTAGTTTTAAGTTTAATTTAAACAGCAGAAACATTAAAATCTACCACAATCAAGGAAATAGGCAATAATTCACTATGTCTAATTTTTCTCTCCCCAAACTTCTCCTCCTCAGAAGGAGGATATTTGGCACTAAATGGGGGATTTTATTATCATTATTATTATTTTTATGGTAAAGATTGAGAGGAGAAGGTGCTACTGGAATCTAGTGGAAGAGACCAAGGATACTGCTAAACATCATAGAATGCACAAAGCAACTTCCCACAGCAATGATCCAGCATGAAATGTCAATAGCGCTGAGACTGAGATCCTGAAATTAAGAAAGTACTTATAATGCTGTTGTTGTTGTTGTTATGTGCCATCGAGTCGGCCCCGACTCATAGCGACCTCTCCTTGGGTTTCCGAGGCAGTATCACTAGGGAAGTAGGATTGCCCAACCTTCTTTCCGAGGAGTGGCTGGTGGGTTTGAACCTCCAGCCTTCTGGTTAGCAGTCAAGTGCTTTAGCCACTATGCTACCAGAGCTCCTAGTATTTATAATGTTGTTGTTGTTGTTGTTATTTGCCGTCGAGTCGCCCCCGACTCATAGCGACCCCTCCTTGGGTTTCCGAGGCAGTATCACTACGGAAGTAGGATTGCCCAACCTTCCTTCCGAGGAGTGGCTGGTGGGTTT
>NW_006922237.1:1288631-1290360 GCF_000298275.1 Orycteropus afer afer
TTACCAGAGACTCACTGAAGGCATTCATAGCACACAGATTTTAAAACAGTTCTAGCACATGAAAGATCCCTGGAAAACTGTGATGAGTTTGCAACCCTTAGATGCTAACTAACTTTTTCTGGACATAGGATTTCTAAGTTTTGGAAAAATACAGGACATCAAATTAAATGTGAAGTTTAGATAAATAAATAATTTTATATTAGTATGAATATGTCCCATGCAATATTTGGGACAAACTTTTACTGAAAAAGTAATTATTTATCTAAAATTCAAATTTAACTGGGTTTCCCCTAGTTATTATGGCAGATGTAACTGGCACCAATTTGTGAAATCTCACCATTCACTTTGTATTAAGAACCTCTTTCTCAAAATGTTTTCACCTTAAGATTCTTATCCGTCTCCTTGACAGGAAATATAGGGACAGAATGAGTATTCTAAGTGCTACAAAGGGAGAGAAAAGAGAAGGTCTTAGAAAAGGAATGCATCTTCATGAAAGTTAAAGAGTTTTTAACAAAGCTCTTTTTGAAAGGGGACATGTCTCTAAATTTCAAGACCCTATGTATCATCCACGTTTGCATTGGGCAAATCTGCTACCAAAGACCTCTTTCAAGTGTCAAAGAGCAAAGATATCTCCCAAAGACTAAGGTACACCTAACCCAAGCCTCGGTGTTCTCAATCACTGCATATGCATGAGAGCTGGACAATGACTAAGGAAGACTGAAGAAGAGTTGATGCTTTTGAGTTGTGGGGTTGGTGAAGATTACTGATAGTACCATAGACTGCTGAAAGAACTAAGAAATCTATCCTTGGAAGAAGTGCAGCCAGAATGCTCCTCGGAAGCAAGAATGGCCAGACTTCATCTCACTTATTTGGTCATGTTTTCAGAAGGGCCTGCAGAATGATATTATGTGTGCTAAAGTGAAGGGTCAGCGAAAAAGGTGAAGGCTCTTAACAAGATGGATTGACACAGTGGCTACAACAATGGGCTTGGGTATAGCAGGGATCATGAGGATTGCACAGGACCAACAATGTGTCCTTCTGTTGTCCATAAGGTCTCTATGAGTTGCAGACGAGTCCATGGGATCTAACAACAACAGCGTTTCATCTTGACACAGCTCTTCAGGACATCTCTGTAGTCCTCAGCTGTTTGATTAAACTAATTTCCATACTTTACAGTCAAAAATTTGTCTTGTAAGCCCTAACTCAAAACTCACTGCAGTGGACACTATTCAACTTACAGCGACACCCCCTTGGGTTTCCAAAGCAGTATCTCTACTGAAGGAGATTGCCCAACCTTCCCTCCGAGGGAGGAGTGGCTGTTGGATTTGAATCGCCAGCCTTCTGGTTAGCAGTCAAATTCCTTAGGCACTACTCCACCAGAGCTTCCATAAGCCCTCATAGGAATCAGTAAATAGAAGTGTGTGGAACATTGATCCTTAGAAGAGAAAAAATGTTAATATCTCAATCTCCAATGTGAACCAGAGCTTTTTATAGGGGGATAGGTACATTATGTGGAGTCAGAGGATGTGGGTTATATAGTTATTGATTGATCATCTAATATCTATATATTATTGGGAAAGTCACAGCTTCTTTAGGCTTCTATTTCCTCTACTGTGGAATAAAGCAATTGTGCTAGTTATGTTTGGCGTCAACTTGGCTGAGCCTGGTTGAGTGGCTGGGCAGCTGGTGGTAGTTATTCCCCATGATAAGAATGGCAATCAGCTCCATG
>NW_006922237.1:1291016-1293485 GCF_000298275.1 Orycteropus afer afer
TTTTCATTAGTTTGAATGGGTCAAATATGAACACCTTTTTGATTTTCCTAGACTTTCCTTTCTAAAACTCGTAGATTCAGTGCGATTAGAATGCCTTACATGAGTATTTGATTGCACAGTACCATTCAAATAGCTTCACTTAATACTTATGACACTTGAAAGTCTTTAAACCACCACTTGTTCATCACTTTGTCATATTGACAATTCCAGCTGGACTCAGTACAGGATGTGGAATGAGGGAAATCCTTGCTGATGTAAGATAAATTCTGGTTGAAAGCAGAGAATATTAAACAGATATTCACTATTAACTATGTAAAGACATCTGACTGTAAGGATCATTAAAAAAATATGAATAATTTTGCAAAGAATGGGAACTTCAGAACCCTTATTTTGTGCATGTTAATATCATAACCTGTACATAGACCAAGAGGAAGTCATTCAAACAGAACAAGGAGATACTATATGGTCTAGTATTGGGAAAGGTGTGCACCAGGGCTACATCCTCTTACCACAGTTATTCAATCTGTATGCTGACCAAATAACAGGGGAGCTGTGCTATATGAGGAGGACCACACATCAGGATTGGAGGGAGATTCATTAACTGATATGCCAAGGACACATCCTCCCTTGCTGACAGCCTAGCAGACTTGAAGCATCTAACGATGAAAATCAAAGACTACACCTTTCAGTATTGCTCACACCCTAACATAAAGAAAATAAAAGTCCTCACAACTGGACCAATACATATGATCATGGTAAATGGAGAAAGTACTAAAGTTGTCAAGGATTTCATTTTACTTGGATATATAATTAAAGGCCTTGGAAATAGCAGTCAAGAAAGCAAAGAATTTATTTCATTGGAAAAAGTGTTAAAGAACAAAGATGTCCAGTTGAAGAGTAGGGTGCACCTGACCCAAGCCATTGTATTGTCAATAGCCCCATATAACTGTTAAAGCTGGGCAATGGGTAAGGAAGCTTGCAGAATAATTGATGCCTTTGAATTGTGGTGTTTACAAAGAAGAGTGAATGTACCATAGACTTCCAGAAGGAAAAAAAATCTGTCTTACAAGAAATACAGTCAGTGTACTCCTTAAGAGTTAGGATGGTGAGACTTCATCTCATGTACATTGGATATTATCAGGACGGACCCATCTCTGTAGAAGGATGTCATGCTTTGTAAAGCAGAGAGTCAGCAAAATATAAAAAGATGCTCAATGACAGGGATTGACACAGGAGCCGCAACTATGAGCTCAACCACAGCAACAAGAGTGACCATGACTCGGGATCAGTGTTTTCTTCTGTTGTGCACAAGTTTGCAATGAGTCAGACCAAGACAACAGAACCTAACAAGGCTTTAAAATTACCTTTCAGAACATGAAAGGAATTATATTTTACATTTTTTTGAGAAAATAAAATTATTTATAAATTATACCTGAAACATTGCCAAGTATATGTTTCTCTTAAACTGAGGTGTTGTTAAGGAGCTATGTGTATTATATTGGTTCAATTAAATGATTTGGAAAGATTATATTTTAAATTCAAAATGATGTATTGAAATCACCCCTTTTATCTAATAGTCCTAGAGTAGTTTTAAATATTTATAAATAATGTACCTTCCAATGTGCACTGTCATTTGATTTTTAACTCTTCTGAAACAATGGTGAAAAACAGTAGAAAAGTTAAATTAATCTTGAGTGCAATAAATAGTGAAAAATCATTTTTCAAAGAATAACCCTTTATTTCCCTCCCTTAAGTTGAAAAGGAGAGCTTTGGTAGCACAGTGTCTAAGGCACTTGACTGCTAACCAGAAGGATGGTGGTTCAAACCCACCAGCCATTCCTTGGAAGGAAGGTTGGGCAATCTACTTCCATAGTGATACCTCCTCAGAAACCCAAGGAATGGTCGCTATGACTCAGATCCAACTCAACGGCATATAACAACAGGAAGTTGTAAAGAATGATTACAATGTATTATGAAGGAAGAGACACAACCATTTCCAGTTTTATTTTGAGGAAACGGACATCCATGTGGCTTAAGTGCTGTGACCCAAGTTTTAAATTAGGGATTTCACCCTCACTAGCAATAATACTTTTCATAAAACACTGATGTTAAACCTCATATTCCAGTATCTACCTTTAGATTCCAAAGTTATCTGTGGTAGTTGTCACCACTGTTCTGTAGAGCATGACTTACATTGATAATATTCATCATAAGTTGAAATTGAAAAAAAGAACACCTATAACTTCCAGTGCTTACTATAGCTACTTGAAGTCCATTATCATTCATTTGTTTTTGTTGTTGTTATGTGCCATCCAGTCGAACCGACTCATAGTGACCCCTCCTTGGGTTTCTGAGGCAGTATCACTACTGAAGTAGATTGCCCAACCTTCCTTCTGAGGAGTGGCTGGTGGGTTTGAACCACCAGCTTTCTGGTTAGCAGTCAAGTGCCTTAAGCACTACTCTACCAGA
>NW_006922237.1:1293885-1296455 GCF_000298275.1 Orycteropus afer afer
AATGTCTCTCTTCCCAGGATGTCCCTGGATATCCTGGAAGCAGGCCACACCCCTAAGGAAACTCCCTTTGGGCAGATTGGCCACTCAGAACACAGTCATCCGATCCCATCATGGGAACAACCACACAGAACTGGGGTCCAGTCAAGTTGACACACAGCTCCAACTATCACAACAACCTTTCTGTTGCTTCTGAACTATATAAATTCCACTTACTCTCCAGGACTGTATTCTTCGTTAATTACATTAGCATAATAATTTGCAACTAAAAAATACTATCAACTGTCCTATAGTTTGCTAGGGCAACACAATTCCATGTGATTTCTGACTACATTTAATTATCATTATAACTCTCCTTACTACATTATTTTTAGGAAAACTTAAATGTATATATAGTGCTGATAACATTTTCCAAGAGGAACTACACAAGGTCACTGGAAATGCATCTCAATGGTATTAATGAGCTGAAAGTTATTTTTCTTTATTTCTATTGGTAAAATTATCTATTGATGACTATTTCTGATCACTTGAATAATACAGATTTCAGCATCTCAAAATATGATAGTAAAATGAATATGAAACAGAATTGTTTTATTGAAATTGCAATGTCCCTCAATTTTTTCACATCATCTACCTAATATGTTGCTTTGAGTTGGAACCAACCCCACAGCATCTATCAACCACAATAACAAACTAATATGTCAATGTTTCATAGACACTTACTATCAATGATTATTTTAATAATTTATTAAATATTATTAGATTCTTTTTCTTTATTTTAGTTGAAGTAAAATCTGTCAATCTACAAATGGATTTGTGATGTACTCAAAAGAGGCATACTCATCTCACTATCTGAGAAATTATTTTTAAAGGGCATCAGTGTGGTTTATTATATAACAATTTGAAAACCTTCTTACATATTGGTCTAGTTGATTATTCTTTAAAGCAAAATATAGTCACACTTGGGCTTCAATTTAGGATGTAGGAAGCTGGGAATGGATTGACTTTCAATATTAGTAAACAAACAAATATTCTGCAAAATCACAACATTTTTGGAATATATCAAATAGGTGGTGTAATACTTAAGGCATTTGACTGCTAACCAGAAGGTGGTGGCTCAAACTCACCAGCCACTCCTCTAAAGGAAGGTTGGGCAATCTACTTCCGTAGTGATACTGCCTCAAAACCAAAGGAGGGGGTCACTATGAGTCAGATCCGACTCCAGGGCAGTGAGTTTACTTTGGTGTTTGGAAGGTCACTGGAAAATCAGCTAAGAAAAGCAGTCAGTGACCTGTCACAGTATTTCACAGCCAAGAGAGGGAGAATAATCTAGAAAGGGATTCTCTCTGAGGTGGAGGTGAATGGAAAGACTCAGGCTTGGGTTGTAATGAGCATTTTATATCTGTGACAAACCAGTCCTCACATTAAGTATGAGGTAACTAGAGAAATCTGAAGCATGTGGTGCACTGAGGTGACCACAGAAAAAGCGAACCTGAAGCTCAAGTCCATTACTGGCCAGCTAGATTTTAATGTGGGTGTGCACACTATGGCTGACAAGTTATGATATTTTGGAATAATTTAGGAAAGTTAAACATTAGTAAGAAATACTCTCATTATTTCAGAATGTCAGTATAACATACACAATGCTGGGATTTGAGTTTACCATAATGCACCATGAGCTTGAAAAGGAGATATGTCTGCTTTTTCAAAATGTTTCCCAAGACAGATATTGGGTTTGTTTTATTAATTTCTATTTATTATTATATATAGAGTATCCATAATTTATGTCTCATATGTAGAGTCAGTTTTATTTTTAATTAGTCATTTGTAGTATTCTATAGAGGCTAGCAATTGTTTTTGGGGCATAAAGAACCCAATCCCCAAGAGCTTAAATTACAGTATAAAATCTCTCACTCTATGCTATTCACTGCCCGACATCTTCAGGAACAGAGGAGAAATGTCTCTCAACTTGGTTTGTTAACTACAACTAGACTTTAGTTACTTGAATATTGACATAAATAAAATTTATGAATAAGACATTATTTAAAACTATATCTAATTCTTCTAGTTATATGAAACACTTTATTAAGTTCAATAATACTTATAACCTCTATAAGGTCTCTGAGGCAGTATCCCTACGGATGTAGATTGCCCAACCTTCCTTCTGAGGAAATTTTACAAACCTTGAAATTAATGTTTTAGATATTTACTCTTTAACACCGTCCCAGAAAAGTTCATAGAAGAGTTAGCATTGTTGACATTGACCATCACCCTAGTAATTAATAAAATAATTGGATTAATTTGATAAACTATAAAGATTATGAATTTCTCCATCTACTTGATCTTTTTTCTCATTCTGTTTCAAATTTATTTATTTTAAATTGTGGTTTGAGTGGAAAGTTACAGAACAAATTAATATTCTATTCTACAATTTATACCTAATATCCAATTTTAAAAAGTCATTCTAAGATATTGATCTCAAGGAAGTTTGTCATACTTCACAAGGTTGGAAATACAGAGTGCTTCATCTACTGTAAATCTACATCACTGATATACTGAAAGAAAGAAATGCA
>NW_006922237.1:1297400-1298501 GCF_000298275.1 Orycteropus afer afer
TGTTTAGCTCTGGAGATCCCGTCCTATCGATCCAATGTGCTTAACCACTTCTTCTGTGATCTACCTCCTCTCTTATCTCTTGCTTGTTCTGATGTCTCTGTGAATGAACTGCTGCTATACATTCTGGCCACTTTCAATGAGATCGGTACCATCATGGTCATCCTCACCTCCTACCTGTTTATCCTCATCACCATCCTGAGGATGCGCTCTGCAGAGGGAAGGCGCAAGGCCTTCTCCACCTGTGCCTCCCACCTCACAGCCATCATTGTCTTCCATGGAACAATCCTTTTCATTTACTGCTGGCCCAGCTCTGGCAACAGTCTGGACACAGACAAGATAGCTACAGTGTTCTACACAATTGTAATTCCCATGCTGAACCCCCTGATCTATAGCCTGAGAAACAAGGATGTGAAAAAAGCTCTCAGGAAAATGGTGAACCCAAAAAATATTTTCTAAGAGAACAGTTTCTTAGCAGAAGTAGGATTTCTAAGTGGAATGTAACACAGGGTGAGTACATGACCTATAGTCTTGGAAGAGAAGAGAGTGAAAAACTAGGAATGAAAGGTTTTTATTCACTTATCTCTGTGCCTTTCCTATTAACAAGAAGATTATATATACTTCAAAAAATATTATCCCATCTACCTGTTTTTCTTCATTATGTACTCTTTTGTGTAGATATGGAAATGGCACTCTTAACACTCAGACATTTACTTTGCTGTAAAAACTTCAAAAATGTAATGGAAAATTCATGACTATTTCTTTTTGGCATTCATAATGGAAACTATGACTGTTTTCAAACCTGAATTCCTATTTTTAATTTGTTTGATTTTTTTTGGGGGGGGGGGCAATAAAGAATACACTTTTGACAAACAATTTATGCATAAACTGAGAATTTAACATGTGTATATATTTTTAAATCTTTGCTTTTTCAATTCATGACTTAAATTGGTTGTTTATTTCTTTTTTGTCATTTTGCTGCTGATTGTTGCTATTGCAGTTTCTGGTGTCACTTCAAATAGTACCTCGTCTGAAAAATTTTGACAATATTAACAATTATTTCACAGGATTCTTAAGAAAATTAGTATAGTATACACTAATTTA
>NW_006922237.1:1303811-1313523 GCF_000298275.1 Orycteropus afer afer
AGACACAACCATTTCCAGTTTTATTTTGAGGAAACGGACATCCATGTGGTTTAAGTGCTGTGACCAAAGTTTTAAATTAGGGATTTCACCCTCACTAGCAAGAATACTTTTCATAAAACACTGATGTGAAATCTCATATTCCAGTATCTACCTTTAGATTCCAAAGTTATCTGTGGTAGTTATCACCGCTGTTCTGTAGAGCATGACTTACACTGATAATATTCATCATAAGTCGAAATTGAAAAAGGAACACCTATAACTTCCAGTGCTTACTATAGCTACTTGAAGTCCATTATCATACAGTTAATATAGGTGAAATATTGGTTTTTACAACCTTTCTGTTGCCTCTGAACTATTTAAATTCCATTACTCTTCAAGACTGTATTCTTTGTTAATTACATTAGCATAATAATTTGCAACTAAACACACCCTATCTATCAACTGACCTATAGTTTTCTGGGGCAACAAAATTCCATGTGATTTCTGACTACACTGAATTATTGTTACAACTCTCCCTACTACATTATTTTTAAGAAAACTTAAATATATTTACAGTTTTGATAACATTTTCAAAGAGAAACTACCCAACGTCATTGGAAATGCATCTCAACAGTATTGATGAGCTGACTTTTATTTTTTTTATCTCTATTAATAAAATTATCTATTGATTATTATGTCTGATCACTCGAATAATACAGATTTCAGTATCTTGAAATGTGACAAGAAAATAAAGGTGAAAAAATTGTTTTATTGAAATAGCAATGCCCCCCAATTTTTTCACACCATGTAACTAATACGTTGCTTTGAGTTGGAACCAACTCCACAGCACCAACAACAATAGCAACCCAATATGTCAAAGTTTCATAGTCACTTACTATCAATGATTATTTTAATAATTTAATAAATATTGTTGTTGTTGTTATGTTCCCTCAAGTCAGACCCGACTCATAGTGACCCGTCCTTGAGTTTCCAAGGAAGTATCACTACGGAAGTAGATTGACCAACCTAAATATTACTAGATTTTTTTTCTTTATTTTAGTTGAAGGAAAATCTGTCGATCTACAAATGGATTTGTGATGTAGTCAGTAGAGTCATTCCTTGTCTCACTATCTGAGAAATTATTTTTAAAGGGCATTAGTATGGTTTATTAAATAACAATTTGAAAAGCTTCTTGTATATTGATCTAGTTGGTTGTTCTTTAAAGCAATATATAATCACACTCGGGCTTCAGTTTAGGATATAGGAAGCTAGGAATGTATTGGATTTCATTATTAGCGAACAAACAAATATTCTGCAAAATCACAACCTTTCCGCAACATATCAAATAGGTGGCGTAATGCCCAAGGCACTTGACTGCTAACCAAAAGGCTAGTGGTTTAAACCCACCAGTCACTCCTCAGGACAAAGGTTGGGCAATCTACTTCTGTGGTGAAACCCAAGGAGGGGTGGCTATGAGTCAGATTTGACTCCATGACAGTGAGTTTGGTTTGGTTTTTGGAGAGTCACTGGAAAATCAGCTAACACAAGCACTGAGTATCCTGTCATAGTGTTTCACAGCCTGGAGAGGGAGAGTAATCTGGAAAGGAATCCTCTCTGAGGTGGAGGTGAAAGGAAAGACATAAGGCTTGGGTTTTAGTGAATATTTTATGTCTATGCAAACCAGTCCACATGTTAAGTATGAGGTAACTACAGAAATCTGAAGCATGTGGTACACTGAGGTGACCACAGAAAAAGCTAAACTGAAGCTCAAGTCCATTACCTTGATTTTAGTATGGGTGTGCACACTATGACTGACAAGAAGTTATGATACTTTGGAATGCTTTGGGAAAGTTAAAAATCAGTAAGAAATACTCTCATTACTTCAGAATGTCAGTATAACATACACAATGCTAGGATCTGAGTTTCCCATAATGCACCGTGAGCTTGAAAAGGAGGTATGTCTGGTTTTTCAAAATGTTTCCCAAGACAGAGTATTGGGTTTGTTTATTATTATACAGAGATTATCCATAATTTGTACCTTACATGTAGAGTTATTTTTATTTTTAATTATTCATTTGTAGTATTCTATAGAGGCTAGCAATTGTTTTGGGGACATAAAGAACCCAATCCCCAAGAGTTTAAATTACAGTATAAAATCTCTCACTTTATGCTATTCACTGCATGACATCTTCAGGAACAGAGAAGAAATGTTTCTCAGCCAGGTTTGTTAACTACAACTAGACTTTAGTTACTTGAATATTGACATAAATACAATTTATGAATAAATTATTTTAAAATATATCAAATTCTTCTAGTTATATCAAACACTTTACAAAGTTCAATAATAATTATAAGCTCTATAAAGTTTGTGAGTCAGTATCACTACAGTAGTAGATTGCTCAACTCTCAACTTTCCTTCCAAGGAAGATTTTACAGATCTTGAAATTAATGTTTTAATTATATGGTCATTAGCACCTTCCCAGAAAAGCTCATACAAGAGTTAGTATTGTTGACATTGACCATTACCCTTGTAATTAATAAAATAATTGGATTAATTTGATAAAGATTATGATTTTCTCTGTCTACTTGATCTCTTTTCTCATTCTGTTTCAAATTTATTAATTTTAAATTGTGGCTTGAATGGAACTTTACAGAAAAAAATTGATATTCCATTCTAAAATTTATAAATAATACCCAGTTGTAAAAGCTCTTTCTAAGATATTGATATCAAGGAAGCTTGTTGTACTTCACAACATTGGAAAAAGAGTGCTTCATCTACTGTAAATTTACATGACTAATACACTGAAAAAAAAAAAGAAATGCAAATTATACAGGATTACAAAACCTGCAGCCCCAATTGGACAGAGCTTGCTAAATGTTTCAGGAAACAGGACTTAATTTCTATGGCTCTGTAAAGCATGACACTGAATCTATTTTAAAGTTCACTCTAAACAATAATGTAATAGATCCTATTACTATGTTGTATATATAAATTCTGAGAAATGTTTAAGACTTCTGATGATTATTATTTTAAATTATTAGAATCTATAGAGATTTTCAATACTCTGAATTTTTTGATAATTTTCATTTTCTTATAAATAAATTTCTCATAAAAATGAATTTTATATCAACATTCTATTTCTGCACAGTTGATATAAAGCCCTATTCTCTTCCAGGAGAATGATAAAAAATTGAATTTGTCTTCCCAGACCTGAAATATTGTCGAAAATGATGGAGGAAAATTGCACCACTGTGACAGAGTTCCTTCTCCTGGGATTGTCAGGGATCCCTGAGCTGAGAGTCTTCCTCTTCCTATTTTTCCTTCTAATCTACAGCATCACAGTTTTTGGGAACCTGGGTATGATTGTGGTCATCCAGCTCAGCTCTCAGCTTCACACCCCCATGTACTTTTTCCTCAGCCACTTGTCCTTTGTGGATTTCTGCTACTCCACCATCATTGTGCCTAAGATGCTGGACAATATCATCAGCAAGCATAAACCCACTTCCTTTGTGGGGTGCATTATACAGTTCTATTTGTTTTGCACTTGTGTGGTCACTGAGGTGATCCTACTGGCAGTGATGGCTTATGACCGCTTTGTGGCCATCTGCAAGCCCTTGCTCTACATGGTCATCATGTCCCAGAAGTTCTGTGTGGAGCTGGTATCTGGCTGCTACCTGTGTGGGGCAGTGTGTTCTCTGATTCACACATGTTTAACTCTGGAGATCCCGTCCTATCGATCCAATGTGATTAACCACTTCTTCTGTGATCTACCTCCTCTCTTATCTCTTGCTTGTTCTGATGTCTCTATGAACAAACTGTTGCTGTATATTGTGGCCTCTTTCAATGAGATCAGCACTATGGTGATCATCTTCACTTCCTACTTGTTCATTCTCATCACCATCCTGAGGATGCGCTCTGCAGAGGGAAGGCTCAAAGCCTTTTCCACCTGTGCCTCCCACCTCACAGCCATCATTGTCTTCCATGGAACAATCCTTTTTATTTACTGCCGGCCAAGCTCTGGCAACAGTCTGGACACAGACAAGATAGCCACAGTGTTCTACACTATCGTGATTCCCATGCTTAACCCTCTGATCTATAGCCTGAGGAACAAGGATGTGAAAGAAGCTCTCAAGGAAATGGTGGACCCCAAACTGTTTTCCAAAGGAGCACTTTCTTAGTAGGTTCAGGATTTCAAAGTGGAATATTATAGAGAGGTGATTAAGGTTAGCTACAGTGTTGGAGTTGAGGAAATAATTGGAAACACATAGTTAGAAATGATTGATTTTGATTCACTTTTCAATATGCCTTTCCAATTTGCAAGAGAAGCTTTGAGTACGTTTTTAAAATTTTAGGCCATTTATTTGCTTTTCTTCAACTGGTAATGTTTTAAGTAGATGTGGGAACATCAATGTTAAGACACAGACATTTGGTTTGCTGTGAAATCTCAATAATGTGAAGGACAATTCATGATAATTTCTTTGGTATCCATAATAGAAACTATGATTCTTTTGAATATTAAATTCCTGCTTTTGTTTTGTTTGTTTTGTGTTTTGACAATGGAGAACACATCTGTGTCAAAGAGTTCATGCAACAAATGAAAATTCCATATGTGTATCTATTTTCAAAACTTTTTTTTCTATTGGTTGTTGATTTTGTGTTTCCTTTATTCATTTTGCTGTTAGTGTTGGCATTATAGATTATGATGTGTTGGTACTTCAAATAATATCTCATGTGATAAAAAGAAACAATATTACTAATCATTTCACAAAATTATTAGGAAAATTAAATTTTATGTAAGATGTAAAGAGTTTGTTGTACTGTGGAAGCAAGCCTGTATATTAGTATGAAGCTGAAAGCTATGTCACCAGTACTTAAAAAATAAGCATCAGCAATGACAGACAGCTCTTACTGGAGCATCTAGATGAAGACAAACTATAAAGAAAGGCCTTGCAATCTATCTTCAAAAATTAGCCAATGAAAACCTTGTGGATCATAATAAAAACTATCTCACTCCTTTACATTTGGACACATCATCAAGTGGGATAAACTGCTGTTGAGACAACTGAATACTGTAATTATGATATATCAAAATTATAGTCGGGTGAAATATCAGTGTTAACAGAGTAGTAATATAGAATGTGCTGTAAGTATGAGATATCAAAGGGATGCAGAGTCTGTGCCGAAGGGGTGGGGAGGCCTCATCTTCTGACCTCCTCTAACCCCACAAGAGGAAGACAGAATCACCATCAGCAGCTCAAGGCCTATCCCTGTGAAGAAAGACATGCTGCCTCCCTCCAGCCCTTTCACCAACCCTGACACCAACCATTCCTTCCACAGCATCCACCACCTCTCTGCTAGATTCAATAATTCACTCCAGTGGCCACACAGAACTTACAGATTATGGAGTTTGTTAGGGAAGCAACAGGCTACAATTCAAGTTAAGAAATGCACTCGATCTCTTGCAGCTGGCTATTTCACTCAGCAGCCAGCTGTCTCTCTCAGCTGCACATGTCTCTCATGTCTCTCTCTCAGCAGCATGTGGTTCTCACATCTCTGTCTCAGCAAGTGCATGTCTCTCACAGTAGCGTTTCTCTCAACAGCACGTCTTTCTCAGCCAAAAGTCAAAGACACCTTCTGCCTCTATGACAACTTCTTTTGAGCCTGGCAGAGTGGCTAAACTAACCAGTCCCAACATCAAAATTCTATACACCTGAGAGAGAACTTGCCAGAAGATTGTTTCATGCCACTCTCAACAAAATTCCTCAGGTAGATACTCTATCACAGAGTTTAAAAAGACTTATGGCTAGAAAAGCCACACTATGCAATCCACTACACTGCAGTCTGGATGATTTAGTGCAAATTATACAATAAATCATAAGCAAAGATGAGATCTTGCTGTGAACAGATGAAAATTTCTCCATATATCAGGGTTCTGAGATGTCAGCAATAACTTTAGAAACACTGAAAATACTATTTCCATCTGTTGTTGTTATGTGCTGTCAAGTTGGACCCGACTCATAGCGACCCCTCCTTGTGTTTCCAAGGCAGTATCACTAAGGAAGTAGATTGCCCAACCTTCCTTCCAAAGTGTTGCTGGTGGGTTTGAACCACCAGCCTTCTGGTTAGCAGTCAAATGAATGCCTTAGGCACTATGTCACTTTGTTGTTGTTGTTATATGCCGTGGAGTCGGCCCCGACTCATAGCGACCCCTCCTTGGGTTTCCGAGGCAGTATCACTACGGAAGTAGGATGGCCCAACCTTCCTTCCGAGGAGTGGCTGGTTGGTTTGAACTGCCAGCCTTCTGGTTAGCAGTCAAGTGCCTTAGGCATGGTATGCTACCAGACTATGCCACTAGCTATCGATAATTTAGAGACAGTGATAAATCAAATGTCCAACCGTTGTAGTTCTTTAATCAATATATATGAAAAGATACTCTGCACCTTGGCAGGAACAGACCTAAGTAGCAAAGAACTTGAAATATCATCTCCCTATTCCCTTAATGTGTTTAGTGTTATGGGTTGGTGTTTAGGTGGGTGGTTGTTTCTTAAAGAGATTAGGGACATAGGAGACATTTAATAAATATTTGTTGAGTAAATATAAATATGCTATATATACTATGATTTCATATCATACAAAAATTTTGGAGACTATGGGAAAATTTATGGCGACAGGTAGTACAAGGTTATTACTTCTAAACCTTTAAGTTTTGTAGAAAAAGTTTCTAAATGTACTGTTGCTTACCTTCAGATTTTCTAAGAAACTGAAATTTTATCAGAAAATGGTAATGAATTTCATTAACTGATTGGTCTCCTCTACAGAATAAGGCAACAGATCTTTGCTACTGCTCTGGTGTCACAGGGAAAGGAAGTAGATATTTGACCCTAAGTATCTCTCCTAAACAAGCTCTCCAGAGGCAGAAGAGGTTCTTCCTATTTCAGAAGCAAGTTTGCTTTCTGATTCTGAGAAAATACACATATTATTTTCTATTTAAGAGCATGTCTTAAATTCAGACAGTTTTTTTTTTTTTTTTTTTTTTAATTGTGATTTGGGTGAAAATTTACAGAGCAAATTTGCTTTTCATTCAACAGGTCATACACATTTTGTTTCATGACATTGATCACAATCCTTATAATGTAACAGCTCCCTTCCACTTCCTCCCCATAGTTACCTCTTCCCTGAGTCCTTCCTTCCATGCATTCCTGTCCCCTGAGTTATGTCCCTGTGCATACACAGCCCTTCTATTCTTCCATGATTGTTCTCTCCAAGGAGTGTTTCTACCTAGTGTAAACATTCAGCTCATATGACTGTCTTTTATTTGACTGGAAGCCACAGGTGTGGGTTCAATTTCAGACCTGAAGGACAGCTAAAGGCCATTGTCTCTGTGGTTCCATCAAGCTGAAACAGACAAGGAAAACTGGTCTCTCTCTCTCTCTCTCTTTTTCTCAAATGATTTTGAGTTTTGTTCCACATTATTCTCCCACTCTATCCAGGATCTCCTACATAGATACCCCTCTGCATGGTTGACAGTGGTAGCTGGGCACCATCTAGGTCTTCTGGTCTCATAATCATCCAGGTTGTGGATCACATGGTGTACCAGTTGCTTGGACTAATTGTTTCCATAAATCTTTGGTTTCCTTCATTCTTCTTTGTGCTGGATGAGGAGAGAGCCATCCTTGCATCTAGATGGCCACTTGCAATATTTTAAGATCCTAATCGCTACTCACCAAAGTAGGAAGTAGAGCAATGTTTTGTGTAGTGTGTTATGCCAATAGAACTTGATGAATTTCATACAGTTCTTCAAGGCAAAAATCATTTTGGGCAATATCAAGTTACACTAGAGACTTTGACTTTCTGATTTTTCAGGAAACAGGACACTTTTAATGCAAAGTCTTCCACAGACAGTTAAATGAGAACCTACATAGCAAGTTCCAGAATAAATGTTTTGGAGAAGTGGAAGAACTCATAGTCCTGAGAGTTTTCATGAAGGATTCATGAAATCCTGCTTCTGTGAATTTTTGAAAGAGTTGTGTAAGGGAGAATAGGCATTTATCTACATAAAGGTGAGTTGAATAAAATGAACCTTCTGGGGAAAATAAATACATGAAAATAAACAAAAACAGATGTAGATATTTTAGAGCATGGAAAAAGTGCTGCCTCATGTGGCTTATCAGGGCAAAAAGAACGCGAACGAAAGAGAAGAAAAGGCAAGAAAAGAGATTTTCAAATATTTTGTTTCCTGGATTCAAAGATAATACACATTGTTTAACCCATATAACTGTATTTTCTGTTGCAGAACCAGAGGTGAGTTTATCAAAAATGATAGGCTGCTTAAGAAGTCTTCATACCAAGAAACTCACTGGGTTTCCGAGGCAGTATCACTCCAGAAGTAGATTGCCCAACCTTCCTTCCAAGGTGTGACTAGTGGGTTTGAACCACCAGCCTTATGGTTAGCAGTCAAATGTCTTTAGCACTATGCTACCACTGCTCCTGAAAGCATATGAAGCTAAAACCGTACTAACACATGGAAAAGGTAAGCACAAACACGTTGCCATCGAGTCAGACCTGACTCATAGCAACTGCTCCTTGGGTTTCCGAGGTAGTATCACTACAGAAATAGATTGCCCAACCTTCCTTCTGAGGAGTGGCTGGTCGGAAGTTCCCAGAAAAATGTGATTAGTTTGTAACCTTAAGATTTTTCTGGCATAAACTTGCCAAATTTTGGAAAATACAAGACACTCAGTTAAATCTGAACTTTAGAGAAATCAATAGTTTTAACTTGGTATGAATATATTCCATGCAATACATGAAACGTGCTTTTACCAAAAAACAATAATAACAGTAATTATTATTATCTAAAAAGCTCTGTTGGTGTAGTGCCTAAAGCATTTGACTGCTATCCAGAAGTCTGATGGTTCAAACCCACCAGCCATTCTTCAGAAGGAAGACTGGGCAATCTACTTCTATAGAGATACTGCTTTAGAAATGCAAGGAGGAGTTGCTATAAGTTGGAATTGACTCAAAGACATTGAGGTCGGTTTGGTTTTGAACATTCAAATTTAACTGAGTTTCCTTTAGTTTATATGGTAGATATAATTGGAACTAATTTGTGACATCCCATCATTTCTGAAAAAAGATTTCACCTTAAGGTTATTACTCATCTTCTCCACAGGAAGTACAGGGGCATAATCAATATTTTAAGTGCCTTGAGGTAGAGAAGAGACAAGAGCTCAGAAAAGGGAAGCATCTTCCCGAAAGTTAGAGAGTTCCTACCAAGTGAATTTTGAAAGGGGACATGTCACTAAATTCCATTCTCCTAAGTTAATTTGACACAGCTGTTCAGAATATCTGTGTAGTCCTCAGTAGTTTTATTAAAGTAATATCCATAATTTATAGGCAAAAATTTCTTATAAGCCCTCACAGAAAGTATCAAATAGGAGTATTTGAAACTCCGATCCTTACATTTACTGATGAAGATCAAGGACTACATCATTCAATATGGTTAACACTTTGACAAAGAGCATAGTATATGGGGATGGGTACATGGCATAGGGTCAGAGGTTGTGAGCTACAGTTAATATCTGTATGTAATGCTGAAAGTCATGGTTTCCTTAGGCTTCTACTTGCTCCACAGTAGAATAAAGCAATTTGATAGATTTTCCTTATAAGAAATGCTCAATTAGTATTAGCTTTGATATATGACTGGCTTAAAAATATGATGATTAAAGTGCTAAA
>NW_006922237.1:1314825-1322477 GCF_000298275.1 Orycteropus afer afer
TGTTGTACACAGGGTCACTATAAGTTGACAGTTGTACTTAACAATTACAAGTCTATAAAATTTCCTTTCAGAACATGAACAGAATTAAATTTTACATTTTTAATAAAGTAAAATTAAATAGAAATAGCATTTCTGAAATATTTATAAGTTTACTTTTCTCTTTAATGGAGAGGTTGTCAAAGAGCTGTATGTATTATATTGGTTCAATGTAATGATTTTGAAATATTATACTATAGATACACAATGATGTATTAAAATCACCTCTTTTTAGTTAATATTTGATTTTCTAATAATGTTAACATAGTTTTACATATTTACAAATAAACTCTCTTCCAATCTGCATTGTCATTTACTTGATATTTAACTCTCCTGAAACAATGGCAAAAAGCAGTAGAACATTAAATTAATCTTGATTGTAATAAATACTAAACAATCCTTTTCAAAGAATAGCCCCTTATTTTTCTCTCTGAAGTTGGAAGAACAATTACATTTTTTTGTGAAAGAAGAAATACAACCACTTTAATTTTTATTTGAGGATGGAGATCCTTGTGGTTTAAGTGCTGTGATCAAAATTTAAATTTGGGACACCAGCCACACTGGCAATGAGAAATAATAATAATTAAAAAAAAAAAAAACACTGATATTAAATCACATGTTCTTCTAGTCTCTACCTTTAGATTCCAAAATTATCTATGGTGACTGTCATAGCTGCTATGTTGAGCACAATTTCTGTTGGTATTATTCATCATAAGTTCAAATTGAAACAGAAATACCTGTAAATTCCAGTCTATAATATAGCTACCTGAAGTCTACTGTGATTCCTTTGAAATACAGGAATTAGCAGATTTTATAACCTTTTTTTTTGCTTCTGAACTTTTTAAATTCTACTTACTCTCCAGGACCATATTCTTTGTTAATTACACTAGCATAATGCTTTGCAACTAAAAAGACACTATATATGAATTAACCTGTAGTTTTCCAAGGCAACAGAAGTCTATGTAATTTTTCCCTACATTGAAATAGCATTACAACTCTCTCTACTACATTATTATTTTAAAACTTAAATATAATTAGTTTTGACATTTTCAAAGAGAAACTGCACAATTTCAAGGTATTAATAAGCTGAATTTTATTCTTCTTTATTTCGGTTAGTAAAACCGTCTGTGGATGACTATTTCTGATCACTCAAATAATACAGATTTCAGCATCTTTAAATATGATAATAAAAAATTGTGATAATAAAAAAATTGTGTTTTATTGAAATACCAGTGTCCCTCAATTTTTTAGCATCATCTACCAATGATGTCACTATGAGAAGGAACTAATTCCACAGCACTTATCAACAACAATAACAACCTAATAAGTAAATGTTTTATAGTCATTTATTATCGATTGTTATTATGCTAATAATTTAATAAATATCATTAGATCTTTTGTTCAGTTTTGTTGGAAGAATATCTGTCAATCACCTTCATAAAAATGGATTTGTGATGTAGTCATTAGAGGCATTCCCTGTCTCATTATCTGAGAAATTATTATAAAAGAGCTTTTATTATTGTTGTTTGGTGCCATCCAATCAGCTCTGACTCACAGCGACTCTAAGTATGACAGAACAAAACACTGCTGAGTCCTGCACCAGCCTCACAATCCTCACTTTACCTGAGCCCATTGTTGCAGCATAACAATTTGAAAAGTGTGTTGCATATTTAACTAGTTGAATACATCTTAAAAACAATATAATCTAACTATGGCTTCAGTTTAGGAAGCAGAGCGCTAGGAATGGATTGGCTGTCATTATTGTTGGACAAACAGATGTTCTGCAAAATCGCAACCTTCCTGGAACACATCCAGTAGTGAGGGTCACTGAAAAATGAGCTTCCACAAGCATTGAGTAACCTGTAGCAGTAATGCAAATCCAATTGAGGGAGAAAAATCTGGAATAAGATCCTCTCTGAGGTGGAGGGAAAAGGGGAAAACCTCTGGTGACGCAGTGCCTGACACTTGACTGCTAACCAGAAGGTTGGCCATTCAAACCCATCAGCCACTACTCGGAAGGAAGGTTGGGCAATCTACTTCCCTAGTGATTCCACCTCAGAAACCCAAGGAGGGGTCAGATTAGACAGCACATAATAACAACAACTACATACAGATTATCCAAAATTTATTTCTTACATGTACAGTTAGTTTGATTTTTAATTATTCATTTATAGTATTCCATAGAGACTGACAACTGTTTGGGGAACACAAAGAACCCCATCCCCAAGAGCTCCAATCACAGGATAAAACCCTCCCTCTATACTGTTCACTGACTGGCATCTTCAGAACAGAGAAGAAATGTCTCTCAGGTTTGTTAGCCACAACTAGACTTTATCTACTTGAATATGGAAATAAATACATTTTTTAACAAGAAATTCTTTTAAAATATGTCCAATCCTTGTAGTTATATGAAAACTTTAAAAGCTTCAATAATAATTATGAGCTCTAGGATAAGTTTCTGTAATAAGTATAAGCTTCCTTCCAATTAGAGTATATTTACACAGAAACTTTTTCCTATACACTTATTATATAAAATGCTTTCGGCTTTAATGCTAAGACATGTGTTCTGGTTACCTAGTGCCACTCTGACAGGAATATACCACAAATAGGATGGCCTTACTAAACAGGAGTTTATTCTTACAATCTGGAGGCTTAAAGTTCAAGTGCAAAGTGCCAGGCTCTAGGGGATGGGTGAAAACCCCTCAACCTTGGGGTCCAGCTCTGCCTCCTGCTCCTGGCCCACTGGAGCTAGAGGCATTTCTTCACTCAGACAGCTGCTGGCTGCTGAGGCTGAGAAGCCCCAAGGTTGACAAGTCAAAAGGCACAGTCCTGATGTTACCAAACTACAAGACAGGTCATTAACTTAACTCCATTGTAAGTCCCTAGGTCGACAGAGCATAGCAGGCTGCTGATCCATAACACGTCTACATGCAGGGTCCAAGAGTGCTATAGGCTAGAAACCATTCCCAAGGCTTCTCCTTATACATAGGAAGCAGACCACATCCCAAAGGCAGATACTCAGCTGCTTATGGTAGATCCCACCATGGAGCTGATTGCCAGTCTCATCGTGGGGAATAACTACCACCAGCTGCCCCGCCACTCAACCAGGCCCAGCCAAGTTGACACACAAACATAAATACCAAAACATGTTTGATGGAAGATAAGAACACTGCCTCAGGTACATTAAACCTTGGGTGAAATCTAATAATGCGTGTTAGAAAGCAATACAAACAAAACAATACATCTTTTTTCCCTACTTTCTTTCCATTTCTTCGTCTTTCCACACAAATTCCCTTCATGAAATCTAGTAAAGATGACCACAGAGATATTCCCTGATTATCACTCTCATGTTGAGTGCTGCATTCAATGGCCACAGGGCTGGTCATGAGTACACGTGGACTTGTCAGCTATTTTTGCTCAGTCAAGGAGGTAATTCTTTTACACTAATGATTGACTTTACCAAAGCTTAGTTTTATACTTCCAGCCTAGATTGTGAAGAAACTTTTCCAACTTTATTTTTCTCTTTTATTTAGAGGTTGCAAAGAGCTGTATATGTTAGTATGCATGTATGTAATTATAGTTAGGTAGATGATAGAACCCTGACTTCAGGACAACTATTGGTTCCCATTTCTTTAAAATTATTATATATTGGAGAGAAAACACCAGGCTACAGATGTTTCTCATCCTGTCTTTCTTTACTCAGTAGTCATTGCACATTTCTAGGAATTTGGGAGGGAGGGCGTGGTGTAAAATTCCACAAATTCTGTACGTCTCTTCTTTCAGCAAAAAGTCTGGAGTGCAATTCTCTTACATTGAACAGAAAACATAATCACTCACCACACCATACTCTGTGAAATTTGAGAAACTTTTATTGGTTTCTTTTTTAATATGAATAAAATCTGTAGCTTTCAGGATGGTAGCCTGAAATTAAAGTGATAACATATAACATCTCATCTCCATTCATGCTTCTTCCTCTACATCAACATTGGATTAACTTGATAAACTGTAAAGATTATGAATTTCACTATCAACTTTAATTATCTTTTGTCTCATTCTGTTTCAAATTTATGTATCTTTAAAATTGTGGTTTGAGTGGACTTTACAGAACAAACTGACTTTCCGTTCTATAATTCACATATAATACCCACTTCTAAATTTTTTTTCTCAGATATTCATCTCAAGGAAGATTGTTCTACTTCACAGCATTGGAAATGCACTCCATTTCAACATTGGAAAAAGCACTTGCTTCATATATGTAAATTTACATCATATTCTGAGAGGAAAAAAAAAAATGCACATTATACAGAATCACAAAACCTGGAGCCTAAATTGGACAGAGCCTGTTAAGTTTTTCAGGGAACAAGAGTAAATTTCTATGGCTCTGAAAAGCATAACATTGAATCTATTTTAAAGTTCACTCAAACCACTAACTTAATAGATCCTATTAATATAGTGTGTAGAGAAATTCTGTTGTTGTTGTTATGTGCCCTCCAGTCAGACCCAACTCATAGTGACCTCTCCTAGGGTTTCCAAGGCAGTATCACTACGGAAGTAGATTGCCCCATCTTCCTTCCAACTCTGGTTAGTAGTCAAATGCCTTTAGGCACTATGCTGCCAGAGCTCCTAGATAAATTCTAAAAACCATTTAAAACTTCTGATGATTATTACTTTTAATCATTGAAATCTATAGAAATTTTCAGTATTTTGAATGGTTTGATAATTATAATTTTCTTATAAAAATTTCTTATATAACTAATTCTATATCAATATTCCATTCTGTGACATTAGTGTAAAACTATTCTCTTCCAGGAGAATGACTGACAAAAATTTTAATTTGTTTTCCAAGACCTGAAATATTATCAAAAATGGTGGAGGAAAATTGCACCACTGTGACAGAGTTCATTCTCCTGGGATTGTCCGAGATCCCTGAACTGAGAGTCTCCTTCTTCCTGTTACTCCTTCTAATCTATAGCATCACAGTTTTGGGTAACTTGGGTATGATTATGGTGATTCAGGTCAGCTCGCAGCTTCACACCCTCATGTACTTTTTCCTCAGCTACTTGTCCTTTGTGGATTTCTGCTACTTCACCATCATTGTGCCTAAGATGCTAGACAATATCATCAACAAGGATAAACCCATTTCCTTTGTGGGGTGCATTATACATTTCTAATTGTTTTGCACTTGTGTGATCACTGAGGTGATCCTACTGGCAGTGATGGCCTATGACTGCTTTGTGGCCATTTGCAAGTCTCTGTTGTACATGGTCATTATGTCCCAGAAGCTCTGTGTGGAGCTGGTATCTGGCTGCTACCTGTGTGGGGCAGTGTGTTCTCTGATTCATACGTGTTTAGCTCTGGAGATCCCGTCCTATCTATCTAATGTGATTAACCACTTCTTCTGTGATCTACCTCCTCTCTTATCTCTTGCTTGCTCTGATGTCTCTATGAATGAACTAGTGGTGTACATTGTAGCCACTGTCATTGAGATCATCACTATGGTGGTCATCCTCACTTCCTACTTGTTCATTCTCATCACCATCCTGAGGATGCGCTCTGCAGAGGGAAGGCACAAAGCCTTTTCCACCTGTGCCTCCCACCTCACAGCCATTGTTATATTCCATGGAATGATCCTTTTCAATTATTGCCGGCCCAGCTCTGGCAACATTCTGGACACAGACAAGATACCCACAGTGTTCTACACTATTGTGATTCCCATGCTGAACCCCCTGATCTATAACCTGAGGAACAAAGATGTGAAAAAAGCTCTCAGGAAAATGGTGGACCTCAAAATATTTTCCTAACCACACTTCCTTAAAAGGACTCAGGGTTTTAAAGTGGAATGCTGTAGAGTAGTCATTAAGGTTGGCCATAGTATTGGAGTCAAGAAAATAGTTAGAAGCAAGCTAATTGGGAATGACTGTTTTTTATTCACTTTCCAATGCGCTTTTCTAATTACAAAAGAAGGATTGAATGCATTTTTTAAAAATTAGTTAATTTATTTGCTTTTTTTTTCACCTTGTGATGTTTTAAGTAGTTCTGAGTATGACAATATAACAATAGAGCCATTTAACTTGCTGTGAAAACTTCAAAAATCTGCTGGACAATTCATGATAATTTCTTTTGGTATCCATATTGGAAGCTGTGATTCTTTTGAAAACTAAATTCCTGTTTTCCTTTGTTTTATTTTATTTTTGTTTGTTTTTGAAAATAAAGACCACATCTATGTCAAGAGTTTATGCAGCAAGTGAGAATTCCTTATGTGCATCTTTTTTCATTTTTTTTTTTTCAATTAGATTCTTGTATTTGTTGTTTCTTTTTTCTTCACTTATTATGTTATTATTTTTGCCATTACTGATTCTGGTGTGTTGGAACTTCAAATAATAGCTCATCTGAAAATGTAAGACAACATTAACAATCATTTCACACAATTACTAGCGAAATTGAATTTCATATAATAAGTAAAAAGTTTATTGTACCTTGATAGTTTACATTTTACTGTGATAATGAAAGCTATGTCACAAGTACTTAAAATAAGGATCAGGCATGGGAGACAGATTTTAATGTGGCTTCTCAGTTAAGATAAACAATAAAGGCCTGGTAATCTATTTCCAAAAATAAGCCAAGGCAGGCCTTATGCATCATAACTGAAAACCTCCTTACTCATTTGTTTGTATACATCATGAAGTGGGATCAACTGCTATTGAGACCATTAAGCATTGTAAAGATGAAATAATGAAAACATAACCTAAAGATACATCAGTGTTGTTGCTATTTGCTGTCGAGTCAGCCCTGACTCATAGCGACCCCTCCTTGGGTTTCTGAGGCAGTATCACTACGGAAGTAGGATTGCCCAACCTTTGTTAGAAGGGTAATAATCAAGAGGTGGGGTCAATCTGGGTTATGGAATGGATTGGGAGTCTGGATGATAAATCGTAAGCAACAGTGAGATCCTGTGATGAAAAAAGACTTTTTCTCTGTATATAAGGGTTCTTAGATACTAGCAATAACTTTAGAAATCTTAATAATACAATTTATATCTGCTGTTGTTGTTGTTATGTGCCGTCAAGTAGTATCCAACTCATAGGAACCTCTCCTTGGGTTTCCCAGGCATTATCACTACGGAAGTAGATTGCCCAACCTTCCTTCTGAGAAGTGACTAGCAGGCTTTAACCACTAGCCTTCTGGGTTAGCAGTCAAGTGCCTTAGGCAGTACGCTACTAGAACTCCCAATTTCTATCTAGATGTAGCTAATTTGGAGACATTGAGAAATGAAATGTACAGCATGTTTTGTTCTATATTCCACATATATGATGAGAAATTTTGCACCTTGGCAAGACCATAACTAAGTAGCTAGCAACCTGAAGGCAGCTTCTCCCTACTTCCCTAATGTGTTCAGTGCTGTGGGTTGGTAGTTAGGTGGGTGGGTGTTTCTTAAGAAAGAAGGGCCATGGTAGACACTTAGGAAATATTTGTTGAGTAATTTATAAAGACCACCACTGCTAGGATTTCCTACCATGTAGAAATTTTTAGAGACTATGGGAATGATCACAGAATACAAGGAGATGACTTCCAAACTTTAAGTTATGTTTTATCCAAGATGTTTCTAAAGGTGCTTC
>NW_006922237.1:1323168-1325854 GCF_000298275.1 Orycteropus afer afer
TTATCCAGCAATTATCCAGCACTAACTGTCAATCACACCAAGACTGAGAAACCCTGAAATAAGATATTAAGAAAGTATTTGTAACCATGAGAATTGTCTGCATTATTGCCTTCTGATTGGCCCTAAATCTTTGAATATCCTTTTAGATAGATAGGTCTATTGAGAGTTCTGGGAGCTCTGGTAGCATAGTGGCTAAAGCACTTGACTGCTAACCAGAAGGCTGGAGGTTTAAACCCACCAGCCACTCCTTGGAAGGTAGTTTGGGCAATCTACTTCCATAGTGATACTGCCTCAGAAAACTAAGGAGGGGACACTATGAGTCAGGTTCAACTCAACGGCAAATAACAACAACAACATGGAGAGTTCTAAGTGTTGCATGAGATTTGAAGCCTTTCGTATTGGAATATGTGGAACCTACGTTTTCAGTTGTTGAACCACAGACGAGCTTTTCAGAAATGATAGTCCTAATAAGAGATCTTTGTTATAAGAGACTCACTGAAGACATTCATAGCACATGAATTTTAAAATAGTACTAACTTATGGAAATTTCCAGGAGAGTTATGTTGAGTTTACAACCCTAACACGCTGAGTTTTTCTGGATACAAAATTCTCCAGTTTTAGAAAAATACAGGACACCCAATTAAATTTGAACTACAGGTAAATAAATATTTTTATTTTAGTTCAAATATTTTCCATGCATTATTAGGACATGCTTTTGCCCAAAAAAAAATCTAATTTAATTATCTAAAATTCAAATTTAACTGAGTTTCCTTAGTTTATATAGCATATACAGTCAGCAATAATTTGTGTAATCCCATCATCCCTTTGTATTAAGAACCTCTTTGTCAAAAATGCCTTCACTTTAACATTATTACTTATGTCCTCCACAGGAACCATAGGGAAAAAAAATGAGTATTCTAAGTGCCTCACAGGGAGAGGGGAGTCAAGGGTATAGAAAAAGGAATCATCTACATCAAAAATTAAAGAGTTTTTTATCAGTTATTTTTGAAAAGGGACATGTCTCTAAATTCAATACCCCTATCTTTCATTTTCAGGAGCTGTGGTTGCATAGTGGGTAAGGCATTTGACTACTAACCAAAAAGTCAGTGGTTCAAACCCACCATTTATTCCTGTGTAAGATGATTATATTCAAATGGAATAGTTAAGTTGTCATGAGAGGCATTCATTGTCTAATTTTCTGAGAAGTTTATTTTAAGAAGGGTTACTATGGTTTGTTAAATATGAATTTAAAAACCTTGTCATAATATCACTTTTGAATATTCTTTAAAACACTATAATCAGACTCTGGCTTCAGTTTAGGAAGGAACAAGCTAGAAATGGATTTGCTTTCATTATGACAGGACAAATAGGTAATCTTCAAAATCACAACCTCTCTGGAACCCATCAAATAATTAAGGTCACTGAATATCAGCAAACATAAGCATTGAGTAAACTATAACAGCATTTATGGACAGGAGCAGGAAAAGAATCTGGAAAGAGTTCCTTTTTGAGGTGGAGGTGAAAGGGAAGACATAATGGTTTGCTTGGGTGAAACGCTGTGTATATATGACAAACCAGCCCTCACATTAAGTAGGAGGTAACACTATACAAATCTGAAGCTTCTGAGGTAACCACAGAAACAGCAAAATTCAAGCCCAATTCTACTACTGGCTAGCTTGGTGTTAGTGTGGCTTTAGACACTTTAGATATTATGGGAAAGCGAACATTTTAAAGAAACATTCATGTTTTTTTTTGAATTTCAATATGAGCTGTAGCAATCATATATAATACTAGGACTCTGGCTTCCCATAATACACCATTAAATTGATGAGGAAGCATATTTGAATTTTCATAATTGTTTCCCAATATGGGTATTGGGTTTGTTTAAGTTGCAATGCCAGAGGGATTATTTTTAATTATTTATTTTTGGTACTTCATACAGAGAAATAATTGTGTTGGGAACATACAGGACCCAGTCCCAAAGAGCTTAAATTACAGTATAAAATGTCTGATTCTATACTCTACATAGTCTGGAACCTTCAGGACCAGGGAAGAAATGCCTGTCAGTAAGGTTTGATAGCTACAACTTGATTCTAATTACTTGAATATTGAAATAAATACATTCCAAGAAGATAAAAACATTTTAAAATATGTCTAAAACTTCTAGTTATATAGAACATTTATAAGCTCCAATAATAATGATAAGCTCTATAAGAAATTTCTGTAATAAGAATAAGCTCTCTTCTCATTAGATTTTGTTTACATAGAAGTAGGTTACCTGTGCAGTTATTGTTTAAAATAGTCTAGTCTTTAGTATTAAGAGATATTTGATGGGAAGTTAAAACACTTCCTCTGGAACACCAAACATTGTGTGAGATGTAATTAAGTGGATTAGAATATAGAGCAAACAAAGTGATAGATCTTTTTACCCCCTTTCTTCCCTTCCTTCTTTCTTTCACATAAATTTGCTTCTTCATCAACTCTGGTAAAGATGATCACCCTGATATTTCCTAATTGTCAGACCAATTCAGATGGTTGTATTTAGGTGACCATAGAGCTGGTCGAGAACACCTAGACTTGTTAGGGATCTTTCCTCAGGAAAGAAGATAATTCTTTGGAACTAATGATTGACTTTACCATAGCCTAATTTCATAAATGGAGAGAAGATTGAGGTTGTCAAAGAATT
>NW_006922237.1:1327344-1328284 GCF_000298275.1 Orycteropus afer afer
TTTATACAGCAATTAGCATTGGTTGCATTGTCTACTAACCTTATAATTAATAAAATTACTTGGTTAATTTGATAAGCTGAAAAAATTAGGAATTTCATTAACTATACTATTTATCTTTCTTCATTCAGTATAATAGCAAGTTTATGTAATTATGTTTGGTTTTATTTTTTTACTGTGATTTGGGTGAAAATGTATAGAGCAAAATAGGCTTTCATTGAACATTTCATATGTAGAATCCATTTTCAAAAGACCTTTCTAGGCCACTCATCTCAAGAAAGTATGTTATATTCCACAACACTGGCAACACAGAATGTTTCAAGTTCTGCAAATTTACATTAAAAGTTAATAAATTTAAAAAGAATATTAATTGCATATTATACATGATCACAAGACCTACAACCCCAATTGGACAGAGCTTGTAAGTTTTTCATGGCAAAGGAGTTAATCTCTGTGGGGCTGTAAAGGATACAATTGAATGGATTTCAAAGATCCATAAAACCATTAACCTCATATTGTTTGCTGTTGTTAGGTGCCATTGACTGGGACCTCCTTGGATTTCTGAGGCAGTATCACTATGGAAGTAGATTGCCCCAACTTCCTTCCCAGGAGTGGCTGCTGGGTTAGAAACATCAGCCTTCTGGTTAGCCTCCATGCTAGGAGAGCTCCCAGAGCTCCTCATTGTTGTTGTTATGTGCCGAGGAGTCCACCAGAGTCCACCAGACTCATAGTGACCCCTCCTTGGGTTTCTGAGGCAGTATCACTAAGGAAGTAGATTGCCCCATCTTCCTTCCGAGGAGTGGCTAGTGGGTTTGAGCCGCCAGCCTTCTGATTAGCAGTCAAGTGCCCTAGGCACTATGCTAACAGAGATCCCCAGAGCTCCTCATAGGTCCTCTTAATATGTCTTCTGTAGATAAATTCTAAGAATCTTTAAGTCTCTTTT
>NW_006922237.1:1329800-1332369 GCF_000298275.1 Orycteropus afer afer
TTTGTTTTGGGAAATGAAGA
Organism: Orycteropus afer afer; assembly: GCF_000298275.1. NCBI lineage: Eukaryota > Metazoa > Chordata > Mammalia > Tubulidentata > Orycteropodidae > Orycteropus > Orycteropus afer. The sequence goes on from NW_006922237.1 coordinate 1,329,821, forward strand.
ACACACTTTTCACAAAAAATTTGTGCATATACTGAGAATTCCATGTGTGTATTTACTTTTAAATCTTTTATTTTTCAACTCATGGCTTACATTTTTTGTTTATTTCTTATTTGTTCATTTTTGCTGCTGATTGTTGTTATTGCAGTTTCTGTGGTGTTATAATTTCAAAGAGCACCTCACCAGAAAAAAAAATGTGACAATATTAACAAGTATTTCCCAGAAATCTTAGGAAAATTAAATTGCATATAGTAAGTAAACAGTTTGTTGTAATGTGGGGATTTTCATATAGCTGGGATTGTGGAAGCTATGTCATCATTATTTAAAATGTCAACACTATTACTCATGACAGAGAGGCTTTAATGGATCTTTTAGATTAATGCAAACTAGAAAAAAGAGTCTGGCACCTACCTCCAAAAACCTAGCCAATGAAACCCTTATGGATCATACTAAACCACTCTCTGACTCATGTACATTGGCTACATCATCAGGTGTGATCAACTGCTATTAAGACAATTGAACAGTGTAAGTAAGAAATAATAAAAAATATGATTTAAAGAAGTATCCGTGGTAATAGAGAAAAATAATCAATAATGTGGTATAAATCTGGAACATTAAGGGGATGTGGAATCTGGATGAGTTAGTGAAAACTATGATAGATCAGAAGCAAAGATGAGATGAGATACTGCTGTGGACAGTATAAGATTTCTCTGTATATCAGCATCCCAGGATGCTGGAAATGACTTTAGAAATCCTAATAATAATATTTCTAGCCAGATGTACCTACACTTGGAGACAGTGAGAAATCAAATGTTCAGCATTTGCAGTTATAGAATCAATATATGTGAAAAATTGACTGCACCTTGGCAAGAGCATAATGAATTAACAAGGAACCTGAAGGCAGCATCTCTACTTCCACAATGTGCTTAGTGTCACAGGTTGGTGGTCAGGAGGTGGGTGTTCTTTAAAGGCACTGGAGATATGGTAGAAACATAAGAATTATTTTTTGAGTAAACATAAAGACAACCGCTGTTATAATTTCATAGCATACAACAATATTTTGAGACTATGAGGAATGATCAGGGAATACAAAAAGGTCATTTCTAAACATTTAGCTAAGATTTTTGTAAAAATGTTTCTAAAGGGGCTGTTCTTAGCCTTCAAGTTTTCTAAGAAACTAAATTTGCATCAGAAAGTGATAGTTAATTTTCACTGCTTGTTTTGTGGCCTCTGATTAGTACACAGATTATTACTAGGTCCTGGTGTCCCAGGAAATGGAAGTAAATCTAAGACTCTTCATATTTCCCCTAAAGGAACCCTGCAGAGGCAGAAGGTGGGCGGCTTCTTCCAACAGCAGGTTTGTTTTCAGATTCTGAGAAAATACGGATATCCTTTTCCATGTAAGAATAGTCTTAGATTCAGGTAGCTCCCAGACAAAGGTCATTTGGGAAAATTTCTAGTCATTGCAGACATTTGTTACCTTATTTTTCAGGAAACAGGAAGATTTTTATAGAAAGATTTCCACAGAGAGCCAGGCTTACATAAGTACCTCAATAGCAGTTCCCTGAATAACTTTTTCAGGAAGTGGGAGAACTGAAAGTCCTGATAGTTTTCAGGAAGGGTTGTCTATCTACTGCTGTGAATTTTTGGAAGAGTTGTGTAAAGAAGAATAGGCGTTTATTTATATAAAATAGAATTGAAATTAATACAATGGACTTCCTTGAAGTGGAGGGGGAATAGAAACAGGTCTAAAGATTTTAGAGCATGGAAAAAAAAATTTAGTTCATGTGGATTATGAAGGCAAAAAGAAACAAAAAAGGAGAAGAAATGATAAGAAAGATGATTTTCAGTATAACATTTCCTAGTTTCAAAGATAATACACATTATTTAATGCATATAACAACATCATTTGGAAGGACAGGAACCATTACGCACATTGTTGTTGTTATGTGCTGTCGAGGGAAACCCGACTCATAACGACCCCTCCTTGGGTTTCCGAGGCAGTATCGCTATGGAAGTAGGATTGCCCAACCTTTCTTCCGATAACTGGCTGGTGGGTTTGAACCACCAGCCATCTGGTTAGCAGGCAAGTGTCTTAGCCACTATGCTACCAGAGCTCCATTAGTCTTAGTTAAATTTAGACAGCAGAAACATTATAATCTACCACAATCAAGGAAATAGGCAATAGTTCACTATGTCTAATTTTCCTCTCCCAAAAACTTTTCCTCCCCAGAAGGATGATACTTGGCACTGAAAGGGGTTTTTTATTATCATTATTATTATTATTATGGTAAAGATTGAGAGGAGAAGGTACTACTGGAATCTAGTGAAAGAGACCAAGGATACTGCTAAACATCGTAGAATGGACAAGACAACTTCCCATAGCAATGACCCAACACGAAAGGTCAATTGTGCTGAGATTGAGAAACCCTGAAACTAAGGTAGTATTTATAGCTGTTGTTGTTGTTGTTATGTGCCGTCGAGTCGGCCCCGACTCATAGCGACCCCTCCTTGGGTTTCCGAGGCAGTATCACTACGGAAGTAGGATTGCC
>NW_006922237.1:1332474-1332994 GCF_000298275.1 Orycteropus afer afer
TCTTCATTACTGGAGACTCACTGAAGGCATTCATAGCACACATATTTTAAAACAGTTCTAGCACAAGAAGGTCCCTGGAAAACTGTGATGAGTTTGCAACCCTTAGATGCTAACTTTTCTGGGCATAGGTCTTCTAAGTTTTAGGAAAATACAGGACATCCAATTAAATGAGAAGTTTAGATAAATAAATAATTTTATGTTAGTATGAATATGTACCATGCAATATTTGGGACACACTTTTCATTTATTGCTGGCCCAGCTCTGGCAACAGTCTGGACACAGACAAGACAGCCACAGTGTTCTACACTATTTTGATTCCAATGCTGAACCCCCTGATCTACAGCCTGAGGAACAAGGATGTGAAAGAAGCTCTCAGGAAAGTGGTGGACTCCAAAATGTTTTCCAAAGGAGCACTTTCTTAGCGTGTTCAGGATTTCAAAGTGGAATGTTATAGAGAGGTGATTAAGGTTAGCTACAGTGTTGGAGTTGAGGAAATAATTGGAAACACTTAGAAATGATT
>NW_006922237.1:1336616-1337920 GCF_000298275.1 Orycteropus afer afer
TGCTTTCCCTTTTCATTAATTTGAGTGGGCCAAATATGAACACCTTTTTAATTTACCTAAACCTTTTATTTTTTTTTTCCATACCTGATAGATTTGGTCAGTTTAGAATGTCTTACATGAGAGCTTAATGACACAGTGACATTCAAATAGCTTGAGCTAATAATTATGACATTTGCCTGTCAGTGTGTCATATGGACAATTCAAGTTAGATTCCGCCGAGCCTAGAATGGAATGAGTGACATCGTTGCTGATGACAGATGGAGCCTGGGTGAAAGCAGAAAGTACTAAAAAGTTGTTCACCAGCATTTTATTAACTATTGAAAGGCATCAACTGTGAGGATCATAACATATAACGGATCACATTGTGAAGAATGGGAGTTCTAAACACTTAATTTTACCCATGGAGAACATGTACATAAACCAAGAGACAGTCATTCAAACAGAACAAGGGTTTTCTATGTTGGGAAACGTGTGTGCCAGGGCTATATCATTTTACCATACTTACTCAATATGTACGCTGAGCAAATAATCTGAGAACTGGACTGTTTGAAGAGGAACGTGGCATCAGTATTGGAGAAAGACACATGAACAACCTGCAACATACAAATGACGCAACCTCACTTGCTGAAAGCAAAGCAGACTTGAAGCACTTACTGCTGAAGATCAAAGGCTACAGTTTTAAATATGGTTTACACTTTGACAAAGGAAACAAAAGTCCTTACTGCTGGACAAGTAAGCAGCACCATGATAAATGGACAAAATCTTAAAGTTGTCAAGGATTTCATTTTACTTGGATCCACATGTAAATGAAAAGAAGGAAGAAGGAAAAAAGGAACAAAATCTGTCTTGGATCAAGTACAGACAAAATACCCCTTAGAAGATCTGAGGATGATGAGATTTCACCTCATATACTGTGCACATGTTCTCAGAATGGACAAGTCCATGGAGAAAGATGTCATACTTTGAAAAGCACAGGATGAGTAAAATAGAGGAAGATATTCAATGGCAGGTATTGGCACAGGGACTGCAACAATGGGCTGAAACAGCATTGATTGTAAGGATGGCTCAGGACCAGGCAGTGTTTTTTTCTGTTGTACACAAGGTCCCATAAGTTGGAACCATGACTGTTCCAGTTATCTCATGTCACTCTGACAAAAATCTACCACAAATGGGATGGCCTTAACAAACAGGAGTTTATTCTTACAATTTGGAGGCTCTATGTCCAAGTTCAAAGTGCCAGGCTCTAGGGGCTGGGTGAAAGCCCCTCAACCTTGGGGTCCAGCTCTGCCTCCTGCTCCTGGCCC
>NW_006922237.1:1338298-1340024 GCF_000298275.1 Orycteropus afer afer
AGACCCAGCCAAGTTGACACACAAACATAAATACCACAACCTGTTTGATGGAAAATTAGAACACTGCCTCAGGAACATTAAACATCGGGTGAAATCTAATAAGGTGTGTCAGAATACAGTGTAAACAAAATGATAGATCTTCTCTCCCCACTTTCCTTCCATTTCTTCCTCTTTCCACACAAATTCCCTTCATGAAATCTAGTAAAGATGACCACAGAGATACTCCTTAATTATCACTCTCATGTTGAGGGTTGCATTCAATGGACACAGGGCTGGTCATGAGTACCCATGGATTTGTCAGCTATTTTTACTCAGGCAAGGGGGTAATTTTTTACACTAATGATTAACTTTACCAAAGCTTAATTTTATACTTCCAGCCTAGATTGTGAAGAAACTTGTCCAACTTTATTTTTCTCCTTAATTTGGAGGTTGCAAACAGCTGTATGTTAGTATGCATGTATGTAATTATGGTTAGGTAGGTGATAGAATCCTGACTTCAGGACAACTATTGGTTCCCATTTCTTTAAAATTATTACACAATGGGGAGAAAACACCAGGCTACAGGTGCTTCTCATCCTGTCTTTCTTTACTCAGTAATCATTGTACATGTTTCTAGGAGTTTAGGAGAAAGGGCATGGTGTGAAATTCCACAACTTCTATATTCTCTTCATTCAGCAAAAAGTCTGGATTGCAATTCTCTTACATTGAACAGAAAACATAATCACTCACCACACCGTACTCTGTGAAATTTGAGAAATTTTATTGGTTTCTTTTTTAATATGAATAAAATTTGTAGCTTTCAGGATGGTAGCCTGATATTAAAGTGATAACATTTAACATCTCATCTGCATTCATGCTTCTTCATCTACATCAACACGTAATCTGTTCTCCAGTTGTGCTTCTTGTTACCGTGTTTTTGGTGAAACATGTTTAAACCTTAATTTTTACATAGCATTATGATATTCCATTGTAATCACACTGTATAGCAGTTTGAATAGTTTATCTGTTTTTATATTTAATAGTTTCCTATTTGTCACAAACATTGCTACAATGTAGCCTGGAATCTAATTTTTCAAAACTTTTGTTTATATACTTAATCAGTGCTTATAATTGTTAAGAATATCAAAAAATAGTGATCATTAGCTTTTATCAACCTTAAAGTTAATGTTTGGATGCATATTCTAAAGAACAGATCTTTCTAGAAGGTTCAAGAAGGGTTCATACAAGACAGCATTGTGAGCATTCACCATTGCCCTTGCTATTAATAAAATCATTCGATTAACTTGATAAACTGTAAAGATTATGAATTTCACTATCAACTTTAATTATCTTTTGTCTCATTCTGTTTCAAATTTATTTATTTTTTAAACTGTGGTTTCAGTGAACTTTAATGAAAAAAACTGATATTCCACTCTACAATTCACACATAATACCCACTTCTAAATTTTTTTCTAAGATATTCATCTCAAGGAAGTTTATCCTACTTCACAGCATTGGAAATGCAGTCCATTTCAACATTGGAAAAAGCACTTGCTTCATATACATAAATTTACATCTTATTCTGAGAGAAAAAAAAAATGTACATTATTCAGAATCACAAAAACTATAGCCCAAATTGGACAGAGCCTGTTAAGTTTTTCAAGGAACAAGAGTAAATTTCTATGGCTCTGAAAAGCATAACATTGAATCTATTTTAAAGTTCACTCAAAGCACTTACTTAATAGAT
>NW_006922237.1:1341194-1342773 GCF_000298275.1 Orycteropus afer afer
ACCTGTGCCTCCCACCTCACAGCCATTGTTATATTCCATGGAACGATCCTTTTCAATTATTGCCGGCCCAGCTCTGGCAACAGTCTGGACACAGAGAAGATAGCCACAGTGTTCTACACTATTGTGAGTCCCATGTAGAACCCCCTGATTTACAGCCTGAGGAACAAAGATGTGAAAAAAGCTCTCAGGAAAATGGTGGGCCCCAAAATATTTTCCTAACCACACTTCCTTAAAAAGACTCAGGGTTTCAAAGTGGAATGTTGTAGAGCAGTCATTGAGGTTGGCCATAGTATTGGAGTCAAGAAAATAGTTAGAGCCAGCTAATTGGGAATGACTGTTTTTTATTCACTTTCCAATGTGCTTTTCTATTTAAAAAAGAAGAATTGGATGTATTTTTTAAAATTAGTTAATTTATTTGCTTTTCTTCATCTTGTAATGTTTTAAGTAGTTGTGGGTTTTACAATATAACAATATAACCATTTAGTTTGCTGTGAAAACTTCAAAAATCTGCTGGACAATTAATGACAATTTCTTTTGCTATCCATATTGGAAGCTGTGATTCTTTTGAAAACTAAATTTCTGTTTTTGTTTATTTTCTTCTGTTTTGGTTTTGAAAACAGGGAGCACATCTATATCAATAGTTTAGGCAGCAAGTGAGAATTCCATATGTGTATCTATTTTCATTTTTTTTTCAAATACTGTCTTATATTTGTTATTTCTTGTTTTCTTCATGTATTTTGCTATTATTTTTGCCATGACTGATTCTGGTGTGTTGGAACTTCAAATAATAGCTCAACTGAAAATGTGAGACAGCCCTAACAATAATTTCACACAATTACTAGGGAAATTGAATTGCATATAGTAAGTAAATGGTTTATTGTACTGTGGTAGTTTACATTTTACTGTGATGCTGAAAGCTATGTCACAAGTAAGTATTTAATATAAGGGTCAAGAATGGGGGACAGATTTTAATGGAGCTTCTCAATCGACATAAACAATAAAAAAAAAGGCCTGGCAATCAATTTCTAAAAATAAGCCAAGGCCAGCCTTATGGATCATAACCGAAAACCACCTTACTCATTTGTTTTTATACATCATGACTTGGGATCAACTGCTATTGAGACCATTGAACACTGTAAATATGAAATAATGAAAATACAGCCTAAAGAAACATGAGTGTTAATAGAGTAATAATCAAGAATGTGGTGTAAATATGGGTTATTGAATGAATGGGGAGTCTGGGTGATAAATCGTAAGCAATGATGAGATTCTGTGATGAAAAGAAGACATTTTCTCCTTATATCAGGGTCCTGAGATACTGGCCATAACTTTAGAAATCCGAATAATACAATTTCCATCTAGATGTAGCTAATTGGGAGACACTGAGAAGTGAAATGTCCAGCATTTGTTGTTCTATAATCCACATACATGATGAGAAGCTTTGCACCTTGGCAGGGACCTAACTAAGTAGCTAGCAACCTGAAGGCAGCTTCTCCCGACATTCCTAACGTGTTCAGTGCCATGGGTGAATGGTTAGGTGGGTGGATGTGTCTTAAAGAGAGGAGGGACATGGAAGACA
>NW_006922237.1:1343409-1344727 GCF_000298275.1 Orycteropus afer afer
CATTAAAATCTTGCTCTATTATGGAAATAGACAGTAGCTCTCCACTGTGTGTAATTTTGCTCTCCTCCTTGTCTCCTAAAGGAGGAAATTGGAAAATAAATGAAGACTGTTTTTATTCAAAAGTCTGGGAGGGGAAGGTCCTACTGAAATCTACTGGGAAGAGGACAGTAAGGATGGTAAACATTGAATCATCCACAAGAGAACTCCAATTATCCAGCAATTATCCAGCACAAACTGTGAATCGCACCAAGACTGAGAAATTCCAAAATAAGATATTAAGAAAGTATTTGTAACCATGAGAATTGTCTGGAATATTGCCTTCTGTTTGCCCTAAATCGTTGAATATCCTATTACATCCATAGGCCTATTGAGTGTTCTGGGAGCTCTGGTAGCACAGTGCCTAAGTCAGGTCTGACTCGAAGGCAAATAACAACAACAACATTGACAGTTCTAAGTGCTGCATGAGATTTGAAGCCTTTGTTATTGGAACATCTGGAACCTACATTTCTGCTTGTTGAACCACAGATGAGCTTTTCAGAAATGATAGTCCTAGTAAGAGGTCTTCGTTAAAAGAGACTCACTGAAGACATTCATAGCAGATTAATTTTAAAATAACACTAAGTCATGGAAATTTCCAGGAAAATTATGTTGAGTTTGCAACCCTAAAATGCTGAGTTTTTCTGGATGTAAAGTTCTCCAGTTTTAGAAAAATATAGGATGTTGTTGTTGTTGTTGTTGTTGTTGTTGTTATGTGCCATCAAGTCGGACCCAACTCATAGCGACCCCTCGTTGGGTTTCCGAGGCAGTATCACTACGGAAGTAGGATTGCCCAACCTTCCTATACACACTTAAATTTAAACTTCAGGTAAAGCATATTTTTATTTTAGTATATGTATTTTCCATGCATTCTTAGGACATGCTTTTGCCAAAAAAAAATATCTAATTTAATTATCTAAAATTAAAGTTTAACTGAGTTACCCTTACTTTATATAGCATATACAGCCAGCATTAATTCGTGAAATCCCACCATTCCCTTTGTATTAAGGGCCTCATTGCAAAAATTCCTTCACCTTATGATTATTACTTATGTCCTCCACAGGAAATACAGAGAAAGAATGAGTATTCTAAGTGCCTCATACAGAGAGAAGAGTCAAGGGTATAGAAACAGGAATCATCTTCATCAAAAATTTAAGATATTTTTATCAGTTATTTTGGAAAAGGGACATGTCTCTAAATTCCATGCCCCTATCTTTCATTTTCAGGAGCTGTGGTTGCATAGTGGGTAAGGCATTTGGCTACTAACCAAAAGGTCAGTGGT
>NW_006922237.1:1350836-1353975 GCF_000298275.1 Orycteropus afer afer
TGAAATGAATAAAATGGACCTTCTGTGGTGTGGAGGGGGAATAGAAACAGGTCTAAAGATTTTAGAGTATGGAAAAAAATCTGGTCCATGTGGATTATGAAGGCAAAAAGAAACAAAAAAGGAGAAGAAATTATAGGAAAGAAGACTTTCAGTTTGACATTTCCTAGATTCAAAGATAATACACATTATTTAATTCATATAACAACATCATTTGGGAGGAAAGGAACCATGATATTAGTTTTATGAACATAGTCTTAGGCTGAATTTAGACAGCAGAAATATTAAAATCTATCACTGTCAAGGAAATAGAAGGTAGTTCACTATGTCTAATTTTCCTCTCACCAAAACTTCTCCTCCCCAGAAAGAGGATATTTGACACTAAATGATGGTTTTTATTATTATTGTTATTATTATTATTATAAACATTGGGTGGAGAAGGTACTACTGGAATCTAGTGGAAGAGATCAGGGTTATTGCTAAAAGTTGTACAATGCACAAGACAACTTCCTATAGCAATGACCCAGCACAAAATGTCAATAGCACTGAGACTGAGAAACTCTGACATTAAGAAAGTTTTTATAATAGTGAACATTATTTGAGAAATTGCCTTCTGATTTGTCCTAAATCCTTGAATAGCTTGATAAATAGAGCTATTGAGAGATATATACATTGCAGGAGATTTGAGGACTTTATGATAGAACATCTGGAATCCCCAGTTTGGGTTGCAGAGCCAGAGATGCAGTTCCCAGAAATGATAGTCTGAGCAAGAGGTCTTCATTACCAGAGACTCACTGAAGGAATTCATAGCACACAAATTTTAAAACAGTTCTAGCACATGGAAGGTCCCTGGAAAACTGTGATGAGTTTGCAAGCCTTAGATGCTAACTTTTTCTGGCATAAGGTTTCTAAGTTTTAGAAAAATACAGGACATCCAATTAAATGTGAAGTTTAGATAAATAAATAATTTTATGTTAGTATGAATAGGTCCCATGCAATATTTGGGACACATATTTACTGAAAAATAATTATTTATCTAAAATTCAAATTTAACTGAGTTTTCCCTAGTGTATATGACAGATGTAATTGCAAAATTTTGTGAAATCCCACCATTCACTTTGCATTAAGAAACTTTTTCTCAAAAATGGTTTCACCTTTAGATTCTTACCTGTCTTCTTGACAGGAAATATAGGGACAGAATCAGTATTCTAAGTGCCACAAAGGGAGAGAAAAGAGAAGGTCTTAGAAAAGAAACACATCTTCATGAAATTTAAATAGTTTTTATCAAAACTATTTTTAAAAGGGGATGTCTCTAAATTTCAAGCTCCTATTTTTCATCCATGTTTGCATTGGGCAAATCTGCTGCCAAAGACCTCTTTCAAGTGCTGAAAGGCAAAGATGTCTCCGAAAGACTAAGGTACACCTAACCCAAGCCACAGTATTTTCAATCAATGCATATGCCTGAGAGCTGCACAATGAATAAGGAAGACTGAAGAAGGGTTGATGCTTTTGAGTAGTGGTGTTGGTGAAGATTACTGATAGTACCATAGACTGCTGAAAGAACTAAGAAATCTATCCTTGGAAGAAGTGCAGCCAGAATGCTCCTTGGAAGCAAGAATGTTGTCAGAAGGGACTATTCCCTGGAGCATGACATCATGTGTGCTAAAGTAGAGGGTCAGCGAAAAAGGGGAAGGCCCTTAACAAGATGGATGGACACAGTGTGTACAACAATGGGCTTGGGTATAGCATAGATTGTGAGCATTGCACAGGACTGGGCAATGTTTCGTTCTGTTGTACTTAAGGTTTCTCTGAGTTGCAGGTGACTCCATGGAACCTAACAACAACAAAGTTTCATCTTGACACAGCTCTTCAGTACACCTGTAGTCCTCATCTGTTTAATTAAACTAACGTCCATACTTTACAGTCAAACATTTGTCTTATAAGCCCTCACTCAAAACTCACTGCAGTGGACTCTATTCGACTTATAGCGACCCCTCCTTGGATTTCCGAGCCAGTATCTCTACTGAAGAAGATTGCCCAAGCTTCCCTCCGAGGAGTGGCTGGTGGGTTTGAACCGCCAGCCTCCTGGTTAGCAGTCAAATGCTTTAGCACTCCTCCACCAGAGCTCCCATAGGTCCTCAAAGGAATTAGTAAATAGAAGTTTTGAAATGGCAATCCTTAGAAGAGAAGAAATATTACTATCTCAATCTCCAGTGTGAACCAGGCTTTTTATAGGGGGACATGATGTGGAGTCAGAGGATGTGGGTTATAGTTATTGATTCATCATCTAATATCTATGTATCATTGGGAAAGTCACGGCTTCTTTAGGCTTCTATTTTCTCAACTGTAGAATAAAACAACTTGATAAATATTCATTATAAGAAATGATAAATCAATATTAGCTTTGAAGTTTGACTTAATTTAAAAACAATGAATAAAGTGTTAAAATTCTATTTAAATATGGCTTTAAATTATCAATATAAGGATTACTATCACTTTATAGTGTAATGTGAGCATACAAATATTACCAAAAAATAACTTTAATTACCAAAGTTATTGTGGATGCTTTATCTTTTCATTAGTTTGCGCAGGTCAAATATGAGCACTTTTTTGATTTTCCTAGACTTTCCTTTCTCTAACTCACAGATTCAGTGAGATTAGAATGCCTCACATGAGTATTTGATTGCACAGTACCATTCAAATAGCTGGAGTTAATATTTTTGAAAGTCTTTACAACGCCACTTGCTGACATAAGATGAGTTCTGGCTGAAAACAGAGAATATGAAACAAATGTTCACCTGTATATTATTAACTATGCAAAGATATCAGACTGTTAGGATCATAAAAAAAAATTATGAATAACATTGAGAAGAATGGGAATTCCAGAACACTTAATTTTGCTCATGTTAAGATCATTACCTGTACATAGACCAAGAGGCAGTCATTCAAACAGAAAAAGGCGATACTATGTGGTCTAGTATTGGGAAAGGTGTGCACCAGGGCTACATCCTTTCACCACAGTTATGCAATCTGTATGCTGAGCAAATAATAGGGGAGCTGGACTATATGAGGAGGACCACACATCAGGATTGGAGGGAGATTCATTAACTGATATGCCAAGGATACAAGCTCCGTTGCTGAG
>NW_006922237.1:1354075-1355623 GCF_000298275.1 Orycteropus afer afer
GAAAGAAATGTCTGTCAGTAAGGTTTGGTAGCCACAACTCGATTCTAGTTACTTGAATACTGAAATAAATAAGTGTCAAGAAGATAAAAATATTTTAAAATATGTCTAAAACTTCTAGTTATATAGAGCACTATAAGCTCCTATTGGGAGCTCTGGTAGCATAGTGCCTAAAGCATTTGACTGCTAACCAGAAGGCTGGCGGTTCAAACCCACCAGTCACTCTCGGGAGGAAGATAGGGCAAACTACTTCTGTAGTGATACTGCCTTGGAAACCCAAGGAGGGGTTGCTATGAGTCGGGTCTGACTCGACAGCAAATAACAACAACAACAACATAATAATAATGATAAGCAATATAAGAAATTTCTGTAATAAGAATAAGCTCTCTCCTCATTAGATTGTGTTTATATAGAAACTTGTTACCTGTGCAGTTATTGTTTAAAATAGTTTATTCTTTTGTATTAAGATATATTTGATGGAAAGTTAAAACACTTCCTCTGGGACACCAAACATCGTGTGAGATGTAATTAAGTGGATTAGGATATAGAGCAAACAAAGTGATAGATCTTTTTACCCTCTTTCTTTCCTTCTTTCCTTCCTTCCTTCTTTCATATGAATTTGCTTCATCGACTCTAGTAAAGATGAGCACCCTGATATTTCCTAATTGTCAGACCAGTTCAGAGGGGTGTATTACCCATAGATCTGGTCATGAGAATACCTAGACTTGTTAGGGATCTTTCCTCAGGAAAGAAGATAATACTTTGGAGCTAATGATTGACCTTACCATAGCCTAATTTTTTTTTACCATCAGCTTAGATTGAGAAGAAACCTTCTAAGCTTACTTTTCTCTTTAATTTAGGGGTTGGCAAAGAACTGTATGTAAGTATGTATGTAAATGGCCTAGCAATGGTCACTTAGATGATCAAACTTTGACTTCAAGACTACTATTGGGAGCTCTGGTAGCATAGTACATAAGGCACTTGACTGCTAATCAGAAGGCTGGCGGTTCAAATCCATCAGCCACTCCTTGGATGGAAGATAGGGCAATCTACTTCTGTAGTGATACTGCCTAGGAAATCTAAGTAGGTGTCGCTATGAGTCTGGTCAGACTCTATGGCACATAACAAAAACAACAACATTGGTTCCCACTTCCTTAAAATTTGTCCAAGACATAGAGGAAGCATCAAGTTGTGTATGTTCTAAATCCTGTTGTTTCTTTCTCAATAGTCATCATGCATTTTTCTATGAGTCTAGGAAGGAGGGCACACTGTAATTTCTATAACTTCTATAAATCTGTATTTTCAGAAAAAAGTCTGGGTTTCAGCTCCATTTAAGTAGGATAGATAACATAATCACTCCTCCCAACATACTCTGTGAGATAGTAGGAAAACTTTTATTATTATTATTATTATTTTTAATGTGGGTAAAGTATGTAGCTTTTAGGATTGTAGCCTGATATTAGGCATATAACATCTCTATCTGCATTCATAGGAGCTCTGGCAGTGTAGTGCCTAAGGCACTTGACTGCTAACCAGAGGCTGGAGGTTAAA
>NW_006922237.1:1355723-1357072 GCF_000298275.1 Orycteropus afer afer
CACATTTGTTTGAGAAAATAAAATTATTTATAAATTGTATCTGAAACATTGCCAAGTATATGTTTCTCTTTAACTGAGGGGTTGTTAAGGAGCTATGTGTATTATATTGGTTCAATTAAATGATTTGGAGAGATTATACTGCAAATTCAAAATGATGTATTAAAATGACCCCTTTTAAGTCAACATTTGGTTATCTAATAGTCTTAGCATAGTTTTAGATATTTATAAATAATGTACCTTCCAATCTTTACTGTCACTTGATTTTTAACTCTTCTAAAACAGTGGTGAAAAACAGTAGAAAAATTAAATTAATCTTGAGTGTAATAAATAGTGAAAAATCATTTTTAAAAGAATAATCCTTTATTTTCTTCCCTTAAGTTGTAAAGGGCAGCTCTTATAGCATAGTGCCTAAAGCACTTGATTGCTAACCAGAAGGGTGGCAGTTCAATCCCACCAGCCACTCCTCAGAAGGAAGGTTGGGCAATCTACTTTGGTAGTGATACTGCCTGGGAAACTCAAGGAGGAGTCTCTCTGAATCAGGTCTGACTCCACGGCACTAAGTTTGGTTTGGTTTTGGAAGGTCACTGGAAAATCAGCTAACACAAGCACTGAGTATCCTGTCACAGTGTTTCACAGCCTGGAGACGGAGAGTAATCTGGAAAGGAATCCTCTCTGAGATGGAGGTGAACGGAAAGACATAAAGCTTGGGTTTTAGTGAATATTTTATATCTATGACAAACCAGTCCTCACGTTAAGTATAAGGCAACTAGAAAAATCTGAAGTATGTGGTGCACTAAGGTGAGCACAGAGAAAGTGAACCTGAAGCTCAAGTCCATTACTGGCCCGCTTGATTTTAGTGTGGCTGTGAACACTATGACTGACAAGAAATTATGATAGTTTGGAATACTTTGGGAAAGTTAAGCACTAGTAAGAAATACTTTCATTATTTCAGGATGTCAGTATAACCTACACCATGCTGGGAATTGAGTTTCCCATAACGCACCATGTTCCCATAATGGCCAACATACAATCAGGATGTGCTAATTATCACTGGTGACTGGAATGCAAAAGTTGGAAACAAAGAAGAATCACCGGTAGTTGGAAAATTTGGCCTTGGTGACGGAAATATTGCTGGAACTCTCATGGTAGAATTTGCAAGACCAATGACATGTTCTTTGCAAACATCTTTTTTCAACAACACAAATGGCAGTTCTACACGTGGACTTAACCAGGTGGAACACACAGGAATCAGATTGACTACATCTGTGACAAGAAGTGGTGGAAAAGCTCAATATCTTCAGCCAAAACCAGGCCAGGAGCTGGTTGTGGAACAAACCATCAACTGCTCA
>NW_006922237.1:1357172-1358477 GCF_000298275.1 Orycteropus afer afer
GCTATGAGTCAGGTCTGACTTGATGGCATGTAACAACATCTGCATTCATCCTTATGTATCTACATCAACTGCTGCATCTGTTCCCTAGCTGTACTACTTATTATCCTGTTCTTAAGTAACCATGTCTAAAAGTTTCATGTTACAATAGTCTAAATATTTCATTTATTTTTATATTTAATAGTTTCCTGTTACATATATTTTTAATATGACAAATGTTGCAATATAGATTTGAACATAATTTCTCAAACTTTTTGTTGATATATTTAACCATTATGAAAATAAAATATCCAAAAAGGATCATTTACCTTTTATTGCTCTTGACATGCGTTCTTTGGGTGTATATCCGTTAACTGCTTTCCAGAAAAGTTTATACAGCAATTAGCATTGAGTTCGTTGACCACTAACCTTATAATTAATAAAATTACTTGGTTAATTTGATAAGCTGAAAAAATTAGGAATTTCATTAACTATATTAATTATCTTTCTTTATTTAGTATAATATAGCAAGTTTATTTAATTATGTTTGGTTTTATATTTTTACTTTGATTTAGGTGAAAATGTATAGAGCAAAATAATTTTTCATTTTACAGTTCATATGTAGCACCCATTTTCAAAAGACCATTCTAGGCCACTGATCTCAAGAAAGTATGTTATACTCCACAACACTGGCAAGACAGAATGTTTCAATTTCTGCAAATTTACATTACTAATAAAAGTTAATAAATTTAAAAAGAATATTAAATGCATATTATACATGATCACAAGAGCTACAACACCAATTGGACAGAGCTTGTAAGTTTTTCATGGTAAAAGAGTTAATCTCTGTGGGACTTGCTGTAAGGGATAACATTGAATGGATTTCAAATCTCAGCAAACCATTAACCTCATGTTGTTTGTTGTTGTTATGTACCATCGAGTCAGACCTGATTCATAGCTACACCTCCTTGGGTTTCCAAGGCAGTATCACTACTGAAGTAGATTGCCCCATCTTCCTTCTGAGGACTGGCTGGTTGGTTTAACCACCAGCCTTCTGGGTAACCATCAAGCACCTGCGACACTATACTACCAGAGCTACCAGAGCTCCTCATAGGTCCTCTTAATATGTCTTGTGTAGATAAATTCTAAGAATCATTAAGTCTCTGCTGATATATTTTTTAATGTGTGGAATCTAGGTTTTAATATTTTAAGAGTTTGACAATGTATTTTCTTATAAATAGTTTTCTGATAAAAACTACTCTTCATATCAATATTTTGTGTCTGTGAAGTTAACATAAAACCTTGTTCTCTTCTAGGAGAATGACAAAA
>NW_006922237.1:1358835-1359550 GCF_000298275.1 Orycteropus afer afer
TTGGCAAAGAACAAGGCTCCAGGAATTAAAGAATATCGATTGAGATGTTTCAACAAATGGATGTCCTATTGGAGACACTCACTGTGTTATGACAAGATATTTGGAAGACAGCTACCTGGCCAACTGACGGGAAGAGATTCATATTTGTACCCATTCCAAAGAAAGGTGATCCCACAGAATGTGGAAATTATCAAACAATATCATTAATATAGTAGACAAGTAAGATCTTACTGAAGATAATTCAAAAATGTTTGCAGCACTATGTTGACAGAGAACTTCCAGAAGTGCAAGCTGGGTCCAGAAGAGGACGTGGAACAAGGGATATTATAACTGTTGTCAGATGAATGTTTGCTCAAGGCAAAGAATACCAGAAAGATGTTTACTTGTGTTTTATTGACTATGCAAAGGCATTTGCTAGTGTAGATAATGATACATTATGGATAATATTGACAACAATGGGAATTTCTGAACACTTGATTGTACTCATGAGAAACCTGTACCTTGACTAACAGGTTTGAATGGAACAAGGGAACACTACATGGTTTAAAATCAGGAAGGGAGTATGTCAGGGTTGTATCCTTTCCACACACTTATTCAATCTATATGCTGAACAAATAATCTAAGAAGCTGGACTATATGAAGAAAAATGTGGCATCAGGACTGGAGGAAGAATCATTAACAACTTGAAATAAGCAGACGATACAACTTTGCTTGC
>NW_006922238.1:0-1119 GCF_000298275.1 Orycteropus afer afer
AGTACCAAAAAGATTGAAACAACCTATGTGCCCATTAACAGAAGAATGGATAATCAATTTATGGTACATACACACAATGAAATACTATGCAACACTAAAGAATAATGTAGAGTCTGTGAAATGCTGCATAACATGGATAAACTTGGAAGACATTAAGCTGAGTGAAATAAGTCAATCACAGAAGGACAAATGTAGTATTAGTTCATTATTGTAAAAAGTCAAGGAATGGTATATATATGGCTGGAAACTTTCTTTGTTGGTTACCAGAGGTGGGAGTGGAGGGGAGGGAACACTGAAAAAAAAAAATGCATTGCCCCATGTCATTTTAGTTTTGTGTATTTCACTGTACATAAACTATATTTGAATAAAATGTATTATTAAAAAAAATGTCTACAGCCAGGTTTTTCATGTTCTTTAATCAGACTGGAATGACTTAATCATGAAATCTAGCTACTGCCTATTTGGTGGGCTGCATAGGACCAATTGTTTTTGCTGTTGTTATATGCTGTCAAGTCAGACCCAACTCATAGCAACCCTTCCTTGGCTTTTCGAGGCTGTGTCACTCAGGAAGTAGATTTCCCAACCTTCCTTCTGAGGAGTGGCTGTTGGGTTTGAACCACCAGCCTTCTGGTTAGCAGTCAAGTGCATCAGGCACTATACTACCAGAGCTCCTATAGGAACAATTAGGTGTTCCCATATACAATTATAGCTGCTAAATATTATAGAGGATCCCTGGTGGAGTAGTAGGTAAACACTTGCTGCTAACTAAAATGCTGGTAATCAAAACCACCAGCTATTCCATGGGAGAAACGTGGTGATCTGTTTCTCTAAAGATTTCAGCCTTGGAAACCTAATGATTCACTTTTACTTTTTCTTATAGGTAGCTCTGGTGGTGTAGTGCCTAAGGCATTTTACTACTAACCAGAAGATTGGTGGTTCAAACCCACCAGCCACTCCATGAAATGAAGACGGGACAATCTACTTCTGCAAAGATTCACTGTCTTGGAAACCCAAAGGGGTTCCTTATAAGTCAGAATCAACTCGATGGCAGTGACTTTGGTTTTGGTTAGTGATAGGGTCATTGTGAATCAAAATTGACTTGAAAACAATGAATAAAAT
>NW_006922238.1:2070-3099 GCF_000298275.1 Orycteropus afer afer
AAGTGAATAATACTAATGCATAAGCCACTCATTTTTCAATTGCTATCTTTTTTTTTTTTTAGTTTTAAAGTTTTTCTTACTAGTATACCTCTTAGATATGTACTAACTGATAACCCCCCTTGTTTTTCAGAGAACCTTTCTCCCATGTTCATAAATTCTATCTCATTTCTATTCCATGATAATTATATTCCTGAAACATAGGCAGGGTGAATAAGTAAAAAATAAGAAAAGTCATGAAGTCTTTACTTTTGGGTTAGGCACACATTAGTTTGCAAAGTTTCATCTTTGCTCTTTGACACTTTAAAGAGCTCTGTTACAGCAAATTTGTCAAATGTAGTACATGCTTCTTTTGATTTCTTGACTGCTACTTACACGAGCTTGATTGTGGAACCAATTAAAAGAAAATCCTTGAAAATTTCAGTCTTTTCTGTACTTATCAAGATGTTGCTTCCTGGTCCAGTTGTGTGAATTTTCATTTTCTTATGTTGAATTGTAATCTGTACTGAAAGCTGCAGCATTTGATCTTAATCAGTAAGTGTTTCAAGTCTTCTTCATTTTCCAAGTTTGTCATATGCATGTCTCAGGCTGTTAATGAATCTTCCTCCAATTGTGGTGATGTGTTCTTCTTCATCTAGGCCAGCTTCTCAGATTATTTTTTCAGCATAAAGATTGAATAACCATGTTGAAAGGGTCCAACCCTGACACACATCTTCCCTGATTTTGAACCATGTAATATCCCCTTGTTCTGTTCAAATGACTGCTTCCTGATCTACATAGTGGTTCTGCATGAACATAATTAAATGAGCTGGAATTCCTGGTCTTCACAATGTTCTGCATAATTTAATATGATCCACACAGTTGAATGCTGCATAGTTAATAAGACACAGATAAGCATGCTTCTGATATCCTTTGTGTTCAGCTAAGAACCATCTGACATCACAATGATATCCCCAATATTGTGTCCACTTCTGAATCCTGCTTGAATTGCTGGCAGGTTCCTGTTGTTATACTGGTGAAACCATTTTTTAA
>NW_006922238.1:5209-19076 GCF_000298275.1 Orycteropus afer afer
AACCAAAAGGGAAGAACAGTCTCAGCCTGAAAGAACTGAGGAAAAAATTTAAGCCTCGAATTGCAATATTGAAAGATTCTATGGGCAAAGTATGGAATGATGGAGGAAGTATTAAAAGAAGATGGAAGGAATACACAGAGTCACTGTACCAAAAATACTTGGTTAGTGTTCATCCATTTCAGGAGGTGGCATATAATCAAGAACCAATGGTATTGAAAGAAGAAGTCAAAGCTGCATTGAAGGAATTGGAGAAGAACAAGGCTCCAGGAACTGATGAAATACCCATTGAGATGTTTCAAGAAATGGATGCCCCATTGGAGGCACTCACTCTGTTATTTCAAGTGATTGGAAGACAGCTATGTGGCCAACTGACTGGAAGAGAGCCGTATTTATTCCCATTCCAAAGAGAGGTGATACCACAGAATGTAGAAATTATCAAAAAATATCATTAATATCACATACAAGTAAAACTTATTGAAGATAATTCAAAAATAATTGCAGCAGTATATTGAAAGAGTACTTCCAGAGGTGCAAGTTGTATTCAGGAGATGATGTGGAACAAGGAATATCATTGCAGATGTCAGAAGGATCTTGGATCAAAGCAAAAATACTAGAAAGATGTTTATTTATGTTTTATTGACTATGCAAAAACATTTGATTGCGTGGATCATAACAAATTTTGGATAGCATTGAGAAGAACAGGAATTCCAGAACACTTAATTGTACTCATGAGGAACCTGTACATAGATCAGGAGGCTGTCATTTGAACAGAACAAGGGAACACTGCCTGGTTTACAGTCAAGAAGGGAGTGTGTCAGGGTTGTATCCTTTCCACATACTTATTCAATCTGTATGCTGAGCAAATAATGCAAAAAGCTGGACTATATGAAGAAGAAAGTGGCATCAGTATTTGAGAAAGAATCGTTAACAACCTGCAAGCTGACGACACAATTTTGCTTGCTTGAAATGAGGATGACTTGAAGCACTTACTTATGAAGATTGAAGAATACAGTCTACAGTATGGATTACATCTCAATATAAAGAAAACAAAAATCCTCACAACTGGACCTGTGAGCAGTATCATGATGGAGAAAAGATTGAAGTTGTCAGGCTTCACATTGCTTGGTCCTACAATCAACGCCAATGGAAGCAGCAGTCAGGATATTACATGGCACATAGCACTGGGCAAATAGGCTTCAAAGTAGCTCTTTCAAATGCTGAGGAGAAAAGATTTATCCTTGAGGAGTAAGGTGCACCTGACACAAGCCATGATATTTTCAATTGCCTCATATACATGTGAGAGCTGGTCAATGAATAAAGAAGACCAAAGAAGAACTGATGCTTTTGAGATGTGGTGCTGGAGAAGAATGCTGAAAGTACCATGGACTGCTAAAAGAACTAACAAATCTCTCCTGGAGGAAGTGCAGCTGGGATTTTCCTTGGAAGCAAGAATGGCCAGACTTTGTCTCACCTATTTTGGTCATGTTGTGAGAAGGGACCATTCCCTGGAGAAGGATGTCATGCGTGGCAAGGTGGAGGGTCAACAAAGGAGGGTAAGGCCCTTAATGAGATGGATTGACACAGTGGCTGCCCCAAAGGGATCAAATATAGCAGGGATCATGGAGCTGGTGCAGGACCCAGCAGTGTTTCATTTTTCTGTGCATAAGGTCACTATAAATCAGAGATGACTTCATGGCACCTAACAACAACAACAACAAAATGGTTGAACATCAACATATCTTTTGTTTGTGTATGCACTTTGGGTGCAAATTTGCAAAGCAAATTTGACTTACATTCAATAATTCATGCACATTTGATTTCATGGCACCAAGAAATCAGATCTTTTTGATACAATGCTCTGTGTATTCCTTCCATCTTATTTGATGCTTCCTTCAGCATTCAATATTTTCCACATAGAATCCTTCAACATTGCAAATCAAAGATTTAATTTATTTCAGTTTTTCACCTTTAAAAAGGCCAAAAAAGTTCTTGTCTCATTTGGCATTTTTCAAGGTGAAAAACTGAAATAAATTTCAGGTTTTCTAACTCCAGGTCTTTGAATATTTGATTCTAACACTTTGTCTTCTTCATCTATGCTTTGAAATCTTCTGTTCATTCTCTTACATCATCATTTTTTTCCTCCATTCTCTCTAGCTACTTTCCATTCAAGAGCAAGTTTCAGAGTCCCTTTCAACATCTATTTTGTTCTTTTTATTCTTTCTTGCTTTCTTCATGTTTGATGTGATCCAATAAACGATCTGGTAAGTGGTCACTTGTGTTCAACTTGTCAAATCTATTTGTCAGATGGTCTCTACATGCAGGTGGGATATTCTGATGGCCATATTTTGGCTTTCATGGACTAGTTCTAATTTATTTCAGCTTCAACTCTAACTTGTATATTAGCAATTGATTGTCTGTTCCACAGTCAGAAACAGACCTTGTTCTGACTGATGATATTGAGCTTTTCCATTGTCTTTTTCCCCATATGTGGTTTATTTTATTTGTATGTGTCCAACCTGGTGAGGACCACATATGTAGTCATATTTAGGTTGTTGAAAAAAGATATTGGCATTAAATTTGTCATTGGTCTTACAAAATTTGGTCATGTACTCTATAGCATGGCTTCTACCAAGGTCATATTTTCCAACTAACAATGATGATTCTTTGTTTCCAAAGTTCGCTTTTGAACCACATGTAATTATCAATGTATCCTAATTACATATTTGATCCATTTCATATAGCATAAGTTGGTAAAAATCTTCAATTTCTTCATCTTTGGCTTTACTGGTTGTTGTGTAAGTTTGAATAACAGTATTATTAACTGGTTTTGTTTGTAGGCATACGGATATTGTCCTTTCACTGACAACATTTTACTTAAGTACAGATTTTGAAATGTTCTTTGAGATGATGAATGCAACACCATTCCTCTTTAATTCATCATTTTTCAGCATAGTCGACCATTAGTATCCAATTCATAATGGCCAGTACCAGTCTACTTTAGCTGGCTAATACCTAGGACAATGATCTTTATGGGTTCCATTTCACTTCTTACAACTTCTGGTTTCCCTAGATTCATGCTTTGTAAATTCCATGTTCCAATTAATAGATGTTCACATCTGTTTATTCTCATTTTAAGTCATACTTCATCAGCATATGAAGGTCCTAAAAGCTTTACTCCATCCACATCATTAAGGTTGACTCTATTTTGAGGAGGCAGTTCTCCTCCAGTCTTATTTTTTATGCCTCTCAACCTGAGGGGTTCATCTTTTGACACAATATCAGACAACATTTCACTGTTTTTTGTAAGGTTTTTCAGTGACCAATTTTTTAAGAAGTGGATTTAGCCACATGTTTCCTCCTTGTGTGGAAGCTTAGTCTGGAAATTCTGCTGAAACCTATTCACTGTGCTTAATCTTGTTGGTAATTGATATTTTGATGGCGTTGCTTTAAACATCACAGCACCACAGAAGCCATCAAAGTACTACAAACTGACAGACAACTCTTGGGTGGAAAATTTGGCTTATAAAAATGCATATCAAAAATTACCTATATATCAATATTTTAAAGAAAAATAAATTGCAAAAAAATAAGTACAAATATAAAATATGAACCAAAGGAAACTTCTAGAGATGAAAACAGGAGTATTCCAAATAAACTATAATATTAAAATATTAACTGGATGAAAGTAACAGATTAGACACTGTAGGGAAATTATCAATAAACTAGAAATGAATGAAAGCTATAGAGAATACCTACTTTGAAGTACAAAGGAAAAAAAATGGAACAGGAAATGAAAAAAAAAAACTTCAGGTAATCATAGGACAATAGCCACAGCTCTAAATTATATTTAGTTGGTATCCTAGAAGGAGAGAAGAGAGGTGCAGATAGCAAAAATCATTTGAGGAAAAAAAAAAATGAATAAATTGTACCAAAGTTCATAAATATAAATTAAGGAACTTGAAAAAATATCTAAGTGAATTGTTGATATTTTTTTCAGAGCAATATTGAATAATGGTGATGATAATAGGCAACCTTGTGTCATTCATGTTCTCAAGGGGAATGCTCACAATGTATATGCTTTGAGAATAATATTGGTTGCTGATTTTATATATATCCCCTTGATTATGACAAGTTTTTTCTCTTAATTTCTATTTGGTTAAGAGCTTTTATCAGGAGAGGGTGTTTCATTTTATCAAAATGAAACCTTGATTGAAATCATTATGACATTATTTTCTTTTGTTTCATTTTTGTGGTGAATTATGTTGGTTGGCTTTCTAATATGAAACCACCCTTCTATCCCTGGCATGAATCCCACAGGATCAGTTTGTTTTATTTTTTGATATGATATTAAATTTTGTTTACTAGCATTTTGTCAAGAGTGTTTGCATCTATATTATTGATAAATATTGTCCTATTATTTTCCTTATTTTTACTGCCTTTGCCTGGTTTTAATATCTGGATTATGAGTTAAGGAGTATTATTTCCTTTCCTAAGGAGCTATTGAGGACTAGTGCCTAAGGTATTTGACTGCAACCAGAAGATTGGTGGTTCAAACCCATCAGCTACTCTGCTGAGAAAAGATGGTGGCAATCTACCTCCATAAAGGTTTGTTGTTGTTGTTATGTGTCATCTAGTCAGGTCCGACTCATAGCAACCCCCACTTGGAAGTAGATTCCCCAACCTTCCTTTCAAGGAGTGGCTAGTGGTTTTGAACAGCCAGCCTTCTGGTTAGCAGTCAAGTGCCTTAGGCACTATGCTACCAGAGCTCCTTCTGTAAAGATTACCACCTAGGAAAATGAAAAGTGTTGCTATCAGTCAGAATCAACTTGATGGTAGTGAGTTTGGTTTGGTTTGGTTTATTTCCTTTTCTGTATTCTGGAATAGTTTCTGTAAAATTCGTATGAACTCTTCAATAAATGGTTGATAGAATTCTCTTGTGGATCCATTTGGGCCAGGGATTTTGGGCTTCCCCCCCCCCCCTTTAATGATATCTTCTTATTTTGTTATCGTTCTACTTAGATTGTCTATCTCTATTTCTGTTATTTTATATAGGTAGTGAGTTGCTAGAATTTTGTCCATTTCTCCTTGGTTTTTAAATTTGTTGGGGTTCATAATATTCTATTTTGGTTCATTTTATTTCAATTGGTTCTAATGTAATGCCACCCATTTCATTTTTTATTTTGGTTATTTGCATAAATGTTTGGACAGTGGTTTGACAATGTGGCCAGTGGTTTGTCAATGTGGCCAATGATTTGTCAAATTTATTGATTTTTCTCAAAGAACAAACTTTAATCTTGTTGATTCCATTATCATTTTTCTTGTTTCTATTTCATTTATTTCCTCTCTAATCTTTATTATTTCCTTTCTTCTGGTAACTGTGGTCTTCTTTTGCTCTCTTTTTCTATTTGTTCAAGTAATCAGAATAAATAATTGATTTTGGACAATTTTTAATTTTTGATATATGCATTTATTGCTGTAATTATTTTTCTGAGTATTTATTTTGCTGTGTCTCAATGGTTTTTGCATGTGGCATTTTCATTCTCATTTGATTCTCCAAGTTTTTTTTTTTTAATTCTTTGACCCAGAGGTTTTTTAAACAATGTGTTATTTAGTTTTCAAGTGTTTATTTATTTTTCCTGGTTCTTCTTGTCATTGATTTCCATTTTTATATAAAACTGTGGCTAAAGAAGATGATTTGTTTTATTTCAATGTTTTTAAATTGACTGAGGCTTTCTTTGTGACCTAAAATAGGACATATACTAGAGAATGTTCCATGTGTGTTGAAGAAGAATGTGTACTGTGCTGCTTTTGGCTAATATGTTCTGTATGTGTCTGTGAGATTGTGTTAGTTCCTTCTGTTATTTAGATTTTCTGTATCTTTGTTGGTTTTCTTTCTAATGGTTCAGTCCATCTCAAGAAGTGCTCTTTATATTCCCCTGCTTTTATTGTGTTGCTGCTGTTGTTGTTATGTGCCCTTGAGTCAGGCCTGACTCATAGTGACCTTTCCTTGGGTTTCTGAGGCAGTATCACTACAGAAGTAGATCACCCCATCTTCCTTCTGAGGAGTGGCTGCTGGTTTTGAACCACAATCCTTCTGGTTAGCAGTCAAGTGCCTTATTTCTGTTTTATAACATTTTAGAATTTCTTACATAACAACAAAACCAACAACATATTTGGGAGATTAGTGCTCTGTCACTGGGTACATAAACGTTTATTATTGTTATGTCTTCTTGGTGAATTATGTCTGTAATTATTACATAATGCTATTTTTTATCTTATAATGGATTTTAAATTAAAGTCCATTTTTGTCAACAATTATTATTGCTATTCTTACCCTTTTTGAATACATTTTGCTTGATATATTTTTCCCATCCTTTGATTTTTAACTTATTTATGTCTTTGTGTCTAAGATGTGTCTCTTGTAGGCAGTGTATTGATGGGTCTTGTTATACTTTTTATTTTTTAATCCATCTGTCACTCTCTGTCTCTTTATTGGTAAAATTAATCCATTTACATTCAATGTGATTATTGATAGACATAAAATCACTATTAGCATTTTGTTTGATATATTTTTTATTTGTAATGATAATAGTTTCTTTGTTTCTCTTTTTTTCTGTGCAGGGTTCTTTTTTGTATATGGATTTTCTTTTCATCGTTTGTTGTTGCTTTGCTGTTTACTAAGTCTTTTTATTTTCTTCTTCTTTATTTGCTTGAGTGTATTTATTAATTTTCTTTCCATTTGCCCTGAAGTTTACTTCTATTCAGCGATGTTTAAAAGTCTGCTATATCTTGAAATTGCCTTGACTTCCTCTAAAAAGGGAAGTTCTATAACTACATCATTTATTCCCCTTAATATTTAGAAATTTTTTTTTTTTTTTTTTTTCTTTTTAGCTTAGAGTGTTTGGTTCCCTGTAATCCATTTTACAGCTTTCTTTTACTTTTGTGAAGTCTTTATCTGGGTTGGCATCTGGATTTTTCTGTCATGTGTCTTTACCTCAGGTTGTTGTATGCTGTCTTTTCTCTGAATGACTCCATTTCATATTTCTTGTGAATCTATTCTGGTTTACATATTTCCTTAATTTCTGTTTATCTGGATACACTGGCTCTTATTTTTGAAATTCAACTGTCAAAAATTGAAATACGATTGTTGATTGGTAGTTATTTTCATTCATGATCTTGTATATGCCATCTTATTCTCTTTTTGCTTGCATGGTTTCTGATGAGAAATCAGCACCTAGTCTTACTGATAACGTTTTGTAAGTGATATTTCACATTTACAAGCTGCTCTCAAATTTTTTTTCTTTACTTTTGGTTCTGGTAAATTTTATTATGATATCCTTTGGTGAATTTCTTTTGATGTCTAATCCATATGGTGTTAGTTGAGCTTCTTGGATGGAGCTCACCTTATCTTTCATGATATGTGGGAAGTTTTCTGCCAGACATCACTCTGTAACATTTTTTCCCCTCCTCTTCTTTTGGAATTCCAATTATGTGCATTATTTCTCTTGATTGTATACTATATAAATCATACTTTTTTCATTTTTCTTCTATCTTTTTTCTCATTGTTCGTCAAACAAATTTGTATCAGGGGTTTGTCCTCTAATTCACTGATAATTTCTACCATTCATTCAATTTTACTTCTGTATCCTTCTATTGTGTTATCAATTTCTGATACTTTATTTTTCATTTTGTAAATTTCTAGTTGCTGTTTTTGTATGATTTCCATTTTCTATTGAGTTTGTTATTGTGCACTTGTATAATTTTCCTCAATCCAGTTATTTATTTATTTTTTTCCTTGTTTTCCTCATTATATTAAGACCCTAAATATAAATCTTTTTAATTCCTTCTAAAGTAGTTCTGTTCTCATTTCTTCCTCAGGGAGATTTTCTGTCCCTTTATTTTGCTCACTTGGTTTAGCTACATTATACTGTGTCTTCATATAATTGGTTATTTTCTGCTGTTTTCAACCTTTCAGTCATTAAGAAGTTAATTAATTAATGTATATATATTTGTTGATTTTATGTTTTTTGTTTTGCCTTTATTTATTTTTGTTGTTGTTTTGGTATATCAGGAGCTTAGTTTCTTTTCTTTCTCCTTAGAATGTCCTTCTTCCTTTGGATTGTTTTAATTATTGTTGTTGTGTACTGATCTATTTATTAGTTTTCTGGCATCAGTTGACTCTGTGTTATTTCTTCACTAAAGCATATAGTAGATTACACCAATATGTTAGTTCTCTGTCATTAGGCTTTTATATTTTTCCTTATATGACTGAGTGGAGGTGTGAGAACAGGTCTTTACTTAATGTGGTACAGTTGGGTGATCAGGGTCCTTCCACAGTTCTTGTGATTCTGTGATCAGAGTTTTTATGGGTTTGTGCTAGAATTGTGTGTGCTTGTTACAGTGTATGTAAAGGATTCTCTGAAGCCACTGGAAGGCAGGGGTACCCAAGTGATGTGTGTAAAAATCAGCATCTCAATAGACACTGTTTCAACAAGTCTATCTTGTGTATAAGTTTAGTATATTAGTATGCTGTATGAATTGTCTAGTGAAAGGTAAAATTTGCAGAATTCTCCAAACATATTTGATCTTATAACTTTTGGGCTGCTACCATCATTATTGGTATTCCTTAGACTATTTTGTAGAAAAAATATTATAACATTCAGTGCGCAAAACTGTGTAAGGATATCTAAGGAATTTCCTGACTTGAAAATATTCAGTGACCACTCCTTGGGTTTCCGAGGCAGTATCTCTATGGGAATAGATTAGCCAGTCTTCCTTATGAGGATTGGCTAGAGGGTTGAAACTGCCAGCTTTTTGGTTAGTAGTCAAATGCCTTAAACACTACACCATGAGTGATCTTGAACTATTCAGGATTGTTATTGGCTTCTATAATAGCAAGATGAAGTTTTCATAATTGCTTATTGATCAGAAAAAGAGAATCTGGCATACAACACAATGCATCTGTTCAACTATCTATGAATTCTAAGAATTATACTTATACCTTAATAAAACATCTAACTTAGTCATTCCAGGTTTCTAGTCCGGTGGATCCTTTTGAATTAATATTTTGTTATTTCCTCTGTGTTCCATTTTCTTCTTAAACTATGCCACTTATTATTACATTTAAATATCAAGTAAATTTAAAACTTTAGTATATATGATATAATTAAGCAAAAATTTGTATATCTTGTTTATAAAAGTGTTCCTGATCTAATAATCAAGACATGATATATTTTTCTAAATGTATTTAGCTTATTAAAGTAGAAAAGTTCTTAATTTCTCTTTCTGATGATCTCATCTTGCAAAGTAAGGAAACAAATGTAAATATTAACCTAAGCACAGATAAATTCTAAAAGAATCATGCTTGTTATTATTTCATTTTGGAAGTAAGAAACATACAAGTTACATTTATGCTGGGATACTGATATGTTTAGGTAATGGGGCATACAATTGGAATTAATTTTATACTGGGTAGAATTTTCTGGTTGTAAAGTTGATTTCATATTTAAATTATGTTAATCTTTAAATATTGTAAATCAATGAGTAGAAATTCAACTTACATAGACCTACAGAAACATGAAGAAACTCACATAGTGTGCTCTTCTAATTTTTTTTTTTTTTTGTTGTTGTTGTTAGTAAATAAGGAAAAGAGAAGTCTGCCTGTTTGCCTACTGAGATAACACAACTGGGGAATATGAACCAATTGGGGCAGTGCTGTGCTCTGATGTACAAGAGGAGGACAATACAATAAAATGACTGAGACTTGGTCAGCAAATGAGGTAGCTATGACAAATAACAAGTTTTGATTAATCATTGAAGGTTTAAATCAATCTAACAAAATCACCATAAAGCAAACTCTTGAAAATAAGCTTAAACTATGCCATGAATTGCATCATTTTTCAGATTCCTCAGTTCTCAAGAACATCACACTGGCTTGGGAATACCCTGTCTTGGGAAAAGGAAAGCACGGATAAAGAAGGTTGCTTGTTTGTCCACACATTTACCTTTACTTTATGCAAACCATGTTAACTTTTTAAGGTTCTCTCTACAAGTATTCAATCTGACAAGCCTGTGTAAATGGGTTAAAAAAAAAAATAGAATAAACTGCTTCACTTATTCTCAATTCTTTTAGGAAGTGAATGAACCATCTAGAATAATTTATTTATTCAGTTAAAGTATATGTCATATCCTATTAAATAAGTTCATACATGTTATTTACTATAAGTATTTCATGGATGTTTGAGTTTTTGCTTGATATTTATATTGGTATGTGACCTTGTTTGAGCAACAAATTCCAGAGAACTTTTCTGGTTTTTTCTCTGTGTCTGGTATTTCAAAAGATTGTATTTTGTTCTATACCTCTGGGAGCTGATATTTTCATGGTCTGAGGCCTAGATAGAAATATTATATGGAAGAGCCCTGAAATCTGAGGATCCCTTTTAACACTTGTTGAATGAAGTAAATTTATAAAGATTATAGAATTATAATGAGATAGTAACTCTGAAAGATTTAAGCAATAATACTCAAATTGTTATTTTTTATAATTTAGATTTCCATTTTACATATTTTAAAGTACTTAGTTAATATATGTATACATACATAATAGTTATACATATTATTTATATATCTAATATAGAAAAATTGTATATTCACACAATATTTTCAAAATTGCTAAATTTTAATTTTAAAATTGTTAAATTATCTTATGTGATCATTTTTATTATATGATATTTAAAGAAGTTATTTTTTTGTTTTTTCCCTTTTCTTGTTATCTGTACTTATATATTTACCTTCTTCACCCAGGATTATTACACTTTAAACAGAAAAGTAACATTCAAAGACAAACTCTTTTTTTATAGTTTTAAAAAATAGTAAGGTACTTGATTATTGGCTTTACTTTCAGCTAATATTATTTAACATTTCTCCCTTATTGTTTGTGTTGATTAACACAGCTCATTAGACTTAAAGAACAGTTAATATTTTTTGATATTTAGCGTTGAAGTAATTAGAATTACACAGACAAAAAAAAAAAAAAAAAAAAAATCAATTCCATAACACTGGGCTGAGGCTAATAGAGAAAACCATGCTAATTGACATTTACTCCATGGTTTTTAAAATAACATAAATGGAATCTAGGGAAAGTTTTTACTACTCTAAATAGGGACCAACATATGGAGAAATTCTATCTGGGTCAAAAAGAAAAAAAAAAAAAAGATTAAAAGAGGAAAAAAAAAAAAAAAAACCTGAAATGGAGGAGTGTTATTGCATTCAGTATCTGATTTAATCCCATATTTAGTTCCATATGTTCACTTGAGAGGATCACAGAGAGCCACAAAGACAAAGTATCTTTTTTTTTTGCTAATGGCAGGCATGGCTTTCAAGGCAGAAGCTATTTTGCCAAGCAATTTTAATCAGTATATTGGCATCTTTTTTTGGAAACCTACATCATACACTAATAGCTGAATATTTAGAACATACTTTTGATCTAGCAAGTGGAGCCATTAGAAGAATTTATTAAACACTCCAAATTCAAAGAATTTGCAATATCACTAAGTAATTTGGACTTTGTTTTAAATATTTAAGCAAGGTGAATATTGCTATTTATTAAAAAAATATACAAAGTGATTTAAGTCAATATTTTTAATCTTCAATAGGTATAAAATAGCAATTATACAGATGCTAGTAAAAGTGACTGTGCATAAATTTCCTTTTTCTTGGCAATGCTGATTTCAATGAAATATTTTCTGCTATAAGAAGGTCAAATGAGAGTCAGCAGGGCAGTCTACATGTTGAGGGCATAAAAGGAATGAAGATAGATTATATATGAGGCTCAATTAGTACCATAATGAAAAGTTGGATTTATTTTCCTACACTTTACTTACTGCCTTATAAAATAGTATTTTAGGAAAATTCTGGGTGGGTTTTTCTATTTACTATAAAAACATGAAGAGGAATACTTAAGTTTCTTAATAGTGCATAGATCACGTTATTTTTGTTCATGTATTTGCTTTTTCTTCCCCAAATGGAATGAAGGTCTACTTTATTAGTGTAAAACTTACTAAGAAATGTCAAATAGTCATCTGTGTTGGCACTTGTGCTGAGGGTTATGGGAAGTTTAGACACAAATAGTTTCTGCAATCATGAAGCTGATAAATCAATGGAAAGAGAAGAGGCTAAAATGTGATTGAAATAATGTTAATCTGAAAATTATAAAAACTGGATTAGTTCTAAATCAGGTTTCACCTAATTATTCACTTAGCATAAATGACTTTTTTTTTAACTAAAATTAATATTCAAAGCACACATTTTCTAAAGATAATATGGTATCTGTAAAAATGTGAAACAATATAAATAACAATGTTATCTGTGAAAAATATGTAAATAGCAGTTCATAATGAAAGAAATATCTAATATTTTGTTGTTGTTATTTGCCGTCGAGTCAGCCCTGACTCATATTTTAGTGACTTCTAAATGTCAAACATTAAGGTATATATTTTCACTTATATTAACTTACAGGACACTTAACAACAACACTATGAGGTATTGTTTTAAAAGGCATCAAGTCAGTTTCCATTAATAATGAACCTATGGACAATAGAGGAAACATTGCCAGATCCTGCACTAACCTCACAAATGTTAATATGCCTGAGCCCTTCGTCAAAGCCACGGTGTCAGTCTGTCTCCTTGAGAGTCTTTCCATTTTTCACTGACCATCTACTTAATCTAGCATGATATTTTTCACCATGGAATGGTACCTAATGACAACATGATCAAAATATAAGGAATAGAATTGGGTCATTCTTTCTTCTAAGGAACAGAGGAGGAAAAGATAAGCAATAGTGGTAAACATTCAACACCTCTCCACTCTATGTGAAGCACTAAGAATCTAGATTTCCTCATGCTTCCAATCATTCATTTAATTGTTGTTAGGTGTCATTGAGTTTGCAGTTTCTCCATCTTCTGGGATTGGTTTCTCCAGAAAACATGCCCAAAAATTGTGAGATAAAGGCTTACCACTCTTAATTCTAACAAGTATCATGGTTGTACTTCTAAAATGTATCTGTTCATTCTTCTGAAGAAAACCAATAATTCATGGGAGCAATTTGCCCAAGTCATGGGTACACCACGAGATCCTCAGCCTATACGAATATGATACCAGAAAAACTAGATGGTGCCCAGCTGCCACTGTCAGCCATTGGCAGGCGGATCTCTGTAGGAAATCCTGGATAAAGTGGGAGAATAATGTGGAACAAAACTCAATATCATTAAAAAAAAAGGAAGGACCATGTTTGCTCTAATAGAGCCTGATGGAACCACTGAAATTCTGACCCCTAGTTGCCCTTCAGGCAAACAAAAGAGAGGCATATGAGTTGAAGGTTTACATTAGGTAGATACACCACTTGGAGACATCAATCATGGGAGAATTGAAGGGCTATTTATGCACAGGGAGAAAGCCCAGGGGGCAAGAGTGCACGGGAGGGAAGGACATAAGGAAGAGGTAACTATGGGGAGGAAGTGAGAGGAGAGCTGTTGCTTTGTGGGAAACTGCAGTCAATGTTATGAGACAAAGTGTATGTGAGTTGCTGTATGCAAAGTGAATTTGTTCTGTAAATTTTCACCCATATCACACACACACAGGAAAACAAACAAACAAACAAACAAAAATCTGTTCATTCTTCTAGCAGTCCATGGTACGATTAATATTTTTTGCCAACACCACAATTCTTTGACCTTCCTAATTTATTGTCCAATTCTCTCATACATAAAAGGCAAAAATACCATGGCTTGAATCAGGCACATGTTATTCTTCAAAGTAGCATCTGTCCAACACTTTAATGAAGTCTTTTGAAGCAGATTTTCCCAATGT
>NW_006922238.1:19581-22850 GCF_000298275.1 Orycteropus afer afer
TGTGTCTCAGTCTATGGACCAGTTCTGCCTGAGCTCAATTGCATTTCTGGAATTATCATTTATTGCAATGTTATCTGCAATTTTTTATGCCTTTGTATACTCTATAAAACACAGGTAAATATCTTTCTGTTATTTTCTGCTTTCAATCAAGATCTAACTGTCATCAGAAATGATATCCCTTATTTCACATGCTCTTTTAAATCTGGTTTGAACTTCTAACTAGTCCCTGTTAAGGTACTGCTGCAATCACTTTTGAATTATCTCCAACAGAAGTTTACTTGTAGGTAATATTAACAATATTGTTCAATAAATTTTGCATTCTGTTGGATACCCGTTCTTTAGAATGGACACAAACTGACAAACTGAGTGACAAGTGATGGTATTATTTAATAGAAGTAACAAATTTAAGAGGAAGCACAATTATGTCATGAAGTGTTCATAGGTATTTTAATAATTCCATATTGGGAATGTTGTTGTGTGCCGTCTAGTTGGACCAACTTGACAGCAAACAACAACAACAACAACATATTGGGAATAGAAACAAATTATTAATGGTTTGAAAACAATTTTTAAAATTTACTGATTTCACCCTTTTCCAAAGCATATAATTAATGAAAATATGGCTAATACAAAGTAAAAAAAATAAAAATCCTAAATTTTACAGTTAGAGGGAGAGAGAGAGAGAGATCTCGGGGTACAATTGTTAGAGAATTAGGCTGCTAACCAAAAGGTGGACTCGCCAGCCACTCCATAGAAAGATGCTTTCCTAAATATTTACAGTGTTGGGGATAGGGGCAGTTCTACTCTGTTGTACAGGGTCACTATGAATCAGAATTGACTCCATGGTAGTAGGTTTGGTTTACCTATCAATCTGTCTATTTATCTAGCTATGTAGGTAACTATCTATGTACATATGCATATGCTTATTATTCTGATCACCAACTGAGGTAATTAAGGCTTGGTCACATCATTCAGTAGGTATCAAATAACAAAACGGGATTTAAATTGAGAATATAAAATTTTCACTGCCCTTTTTTCATTGTATGACTGAATCCTAAGAATAAGCTTTAAGTAAATGAGGAAGAAAGGAATCTGGGCTCATCTAAAAATTGCAGAAAGCACATTTTTTATAATTGTTTTCTATTTCCCCTCTTTTATTTTGGAGAGAGAGAGAAGAGAGGAGGCAGTTAAAATGAGTTAAATGTCCAGAGTCTTACTTAAGTTGATATAAATGACTGGCTTTGATGATTTAATTCCAGTGCTCATCTAGCCCAACTCTAAGAGCTGTAGTAAGATGACAAGCCAAAGCAACTACCTTCTTAAACTGCAATCCATAGTCTACCTCGTTTCCTTTTTAGAAAACTAGGATGGATATTTTATATACTTATAAAATTTAACTTTATAGAATAATTGATAGAAAGCTTGTCTACTTAAATATGATAGTATAAATAGATCAGCTCTCATGACAGGATGCAAGAAATGTGTGTGCGCATATGTGTGTGTGTGTGTAATAAATGTTTTAAGTGTCAAAATACAAGTTATGTTATAGAAAGAAATGGAAAACACTAATAAGAAAAAGAATATATAATGCGTCATTATTATTGGCTTTATGAATATTTGTCATAAATTTAGAGTAAATGTTATTTGCATATTTATTAGTGATAAAAATTCTTATCAGATAAAAAGTTCCATAAAATTATTTCCCCTAAAAATTAAATTGAGAAGGCACACAAAATTTTTAAATATATGATTTTCAGGGCATTAATGAAAGAAATTTCACTTTAAATTAGAGAAAAAAGATTATCATGTGAATATATATATTTTTTTTACCTAATTCAGTAATCTACCATTAAAAATATTAGACATCATTTTGATGTTTGTCATTTTGCTAAAATTTTGGAATAACAGACTAATATTTCACTTACATATAAATATTTTGGCAGGGAAAACTTTTTAGAGAAAAAATTAAAATGTACTTGAAGACATTAGATTATAGAGTCACCAGAGAAATTTAAAGGAATAGTTTATAGTAATAATAATAAAAAAAAAAGGTCATAATAAAGATGTAAACTCCTCCACTTCATTTTGATGACATCAAGAGTGTATCAGTTCAAAGCCTTGTTGGAAGCTTTTAAATTCTAACAATAAGAAGAATGAGTAATTTAAGAAACAAATATTCTACAGAAGATGAGAGACTTTTAAAATGTTTTTTTTATGTTCATTCTTTTCTCCTCAAGGATAGGCTTTTTACCTACTTCAAAGTAACACTCAATGGTTACACTAACGCAACTGGAAACAGATTAATATTTTGTTCTGCTTCTTCATCCTTCAAATTTAACTTTTAATTTTCTAGTCTCTTTCTATTTATAACAACCAGAGAGGAGAAAGTGCACATGGCTCTTTTGCAGACAACCACTTTGATAAATATTGCTGTAATTACTACCCAAGGCACAGCAACATGGCCTGGACATTCCACAAACATGTGGTCTTTATTTGCAAAGAGGCCTGTACTACATCTACTGAAAGAGAGTGCCATGTTAAGGAATTAATAAATGATCGATAAAGACCAGCATTCACCTGAGTGAAATAAGAAATGGGTATTACTTACATTGTACCACTCTTTTGACTCAGTTTGAGGAACTGAAGACTACAAGGATTGTTGCAATAAAACATACTGTTTAATCACACTACAAAATTAATGAAAAATCTAGTGTATCATATTTTTCTATTTGAATACTTTATGTACCCATGAAACCTACTCTGTTTTCTCTCTTTTCAGATCTTTATGCTATTGACTTACATTTTGTGGTTAGCCACATTCTAAATTACTGTTGACTGCATATAATACATTTTTATATTCATTCTTTAACTATCAATTTCAATGGTATTTTGCACAGCTTTCTATTACTTTATTTCATTTTTCTATATATTTGTTTTATGTTGGCAGTGGTTATTTGGTTAGTCAAATCATTATATGTGGCAATGTACTTTCTTTAAGTAACTCAATAAATAATGATGAATGGCATTGCTAGAAATTAATTAAATATAATTATCAAAAACATTTCTATTAAGCTGTTATTTTATATGGCAATTGTCAAACCCCATGATAAATAGCAATTTTAGAAACATTGTGTAATGAGAAAATCAAAAGGTACTTTCACAAAAATTACTATTTGTGTTTGTGTGTTTCTTATTAATGCCTGCCTTGAAAATTTCTTGAAAACAGAGGTTTCTTAAATATAATAATGATTTCAAGACTGACGTTTTTT
>NW_006922238.1:23950-26973 GCF_000298275.1 Orycteropus afer afer
AACAACAACAACTGATTAGGTAAATCTTCTACAAAAAAACTTATTTAAAGTTTTGCAAAGCAAAGATACTACTTTAATTAATAAGGTGAAGTGGCCCAGGTCATGGTCTTTTTCAATCTTCTTATGTACATGTGAAACTTTGACAAAGGAAAAAAAAAAAAAAAAAGGAAGACAGAAGAATTGATACATGTGAATTGTGGTGTCAGCAAAGAATAACAAATATATCATGAACTACTAGAAGAATAGGAGCTCTGGTAGCATAGTGACTAATGCATTTGACTGCTAACCAGAAGGCTGATGATTCAAACCCACCAGCCACTCCTCGGAAGGAAGGTTGGGCAATCTATTTCCCTTGTGATACTGCCTCGGAAACCCAAGGAGGGGTTGTTATGAGTCACATCTGACTAGATGACAGTGGGTGGGGTTTGATTTACCAGAAGAATGAGCAAATCAAATTTAGAATAAATACAATAATGCTCTTTGGAAGTGAGGACGATGAGACTTCAGTTTCCTTGCTCTGGACATATTCATAGGAAGAGACCAATAGCTACGAAAAGACATCATGTTTGCAAAAATAGAGGGTCTGTGAAAATGAAGGATATCTAAATGAGATAAATTGACACAGTGACTCCAACAATGGACTCAAACATCCCAATAATAATGAAGATAGTACAGGACTCAGACAGCATTTTGTTCTATTATACATAAAGTTACAATGAGTCAAAGCCAACTCAAGATAACTAACACCACTACCACCACAAAGAACAACAAATATTTGGCATCAAAGGTAGTGAAAAGCACTATGAGATAAGCCAACAAAAAGAAGATGGGATAGGAAATGCTAGAAGATGCATTATATAGTACTGCTAAGAACAGATTCATTAATGGGGAGACATTTGACCAAATGCTGAAGAAATGTTATATGGTGTCTTAGGTACCTTGAGCTGCTATAAAAGAAATAAGAGTGGATGGCTTTCACAGAAATTTATTCTTTCACAGTTTATGAGGACAGAATTCTGAATTCAAGGACTCAGGCCTGGAAGAAAACTTTCTCTCTGTTGGCTTTGAGGAAGGTCTCCTTTCCACATAAGTAGGCATGGCATTCCTTAGAGATCTCCATGTGTCTTGGCATCACCTTCCCCTGGGTCCAAGAGGCTCTATCACAGAGGTCCTGGGTCCAAAGGATACATATTACTTTTTGCTTCTGCCTCTTCTTTCTTGATAGTAGTCAGAATCCTATTCTCTCTGCTCATTTGTTTAATCTCTTTTATATCTCATGAAAGATTGACTCAATATATAATCTAATCCTGTAGAATATATCCTGCCCTGTTAAAATAACTGACTCTAATCATGCCTCATTAAAATCTATTTAAAAAAAAAAAAATTCACTGCCATGGAGTTGATTCAAGTCATAGTGACTCCTCAGGTTCCCGAACTCATAACTTTATGGCAGTAGAGTGCCTAATCTTCTTTCTGAGGAGTGGCTGTTGGGTTTGAACCACCAGCCTTCTGGTTAGCAGTCAAATGCCTTAAGCTCTATGCCACTTAGGATTTACAACATATAGGATAATTACATAAGGTAAAAAAGGGAGGATAATTACAATAATGACAATCATGGTCAATTCAAGTTGAATCATATTTTGTGGGGGCACAGTTCTATCCATAACAATAGGGGAAGTTCTCCTGAAAGGAAACCACAACTATAAATGTTTTGAGGCAAGCACATGCTTGACATGATTGAGAATTAGCAACCAGACCAGAGTGCCTAGAATGGAATTAAATAGTAGGTGATAAAGTCATAATATCAAAATATGGAAGGCATTGTGAGATACAGGGGAAAAAAAATATTTTGTGCAGTGCAATGTAGGGAAAGTATAGATTATGTTTGAATAAAATAGGAATCCATGTGGTATTTTCAGTCAGAAAGACATGTGAATCTGAATTGGCTTTTTTTCAAAGATCACTTTGGATGATAAGTTCAAGGTACACTTTAGAGGGACAAGAGCTAAAACAGTGAGAGTAGTTTGGAAGATGTTACTACAGTGCAAGTAAGATATAAGTATTTTGGAATAGCATGACATCAGTAGAGGAGATGAGGAATAAAGGAATACTGAATATACTTTGAAGGTATACTAACAGGACTTACTGACAGTTTGCATACAAAATTTGAGAGAAGGAGCATAAAAGAAGAACAAAAATATTAGCAAAAATTCAAGTTTTGGGTCTCGAGAAACTTAAAGAATAGCATTCCTATTTACCAAGAGAACAGCTGAACAGAGAAGAATTCACACAACGATCAGATTCAACAGTTATATTTTGACTATTTTCAGTTTGATACGTCTGTTAGAAACAGGGGTGAAATGTTTTATGCTTTTGGAAATATACCTGCTGTTCAAAGGAGAGGTCTGACCTGGATTTACAAATTTTTGAAATGTTGCCATATAGATGATATATAAAGCAGGACACTATTTGAGATTACATATAAAGTACAGGCAAAATAATAAATGCTGTTCAAAATGGCAAGCTGTGGTTCACTACAAATAAAGCAGTCAGAGAGTCAGAGCAAAGGAGACCAAGAATGATTAATAAAATAGATGGAAAGAGAACCAAATGAAGAAAGGGGAAGATTCTCATCAACTATACCAAATGCACCTAAAATTATAGAGTGGTAAGTAATAAGAAATGAGCTTTTAAAAAAGGAATGTCAAAAACAGATGTGCAGGGAATGGGAGGTAAGAGCAAAGTCTGATTTTAGTTCATTCAACCACAATAACAAGACAGAAATTGGAAACAAATTTCAGCAATTCATTCCAGAAGTTTTGTGTAGAAAGGAGCAAATAAAGAAAGTTATAGTGGGAAGTCAAATATGGCAATGGGTAGACTTTTTAAGAATAGGAAATGTGATGTGATGGTAATGGAAATGATCTAGTAGAGGGAACAGGTTTGCACAAGAGGTATAAGAGAGAAATGACAAAGTTGGTCAAATGATGTTCCAAATAACTAGCAGAGAATAGATGGGGTTA
>NW_006922238.1:27658-29812 GCF_000298275.1 Orycteropus afer afer
GGGTTTGAACCGCCAGCCTTCTGGTTAGCAACAAATGCCTTAAGCACTACACTACCAGAGCTCCTAAAGTTTTAGTAGATCTGTAGATAATGCAGATGGCTTATCATGCATCTTTGGTAGCTTCACAGGAAAGGCAAATAATGGTGACATCCCAGGTTCTGTATACTGTGCTAAATAAGAGTTTTGTCCCATAGCTATTGGGCTGGAGTAAGGATTAAGAATGACTTTCACATTTTCAGTTAAGCAATTACAACCCTATAAACCCCATCTGTTGCAATGTAGTTGATTCTGAGACATGGCCACCCTTGTTTTATAGAGTAGAACTGCTTATAGGGTTAACATGGAAGGCCTTTCTTCACAGCTCATCTTAACTTGAGACTTCCACTGATAATTGTTTTTTTGCATCAGAGCAGCGTGCAAGTATCCATTGACAAGGTAGGCATTGGCTGTGAGTGAGTGAAGAATATTAGCTGGAAATCAAACCGAGGTCTCCTGCTTATATGGCTAGAATTCTGCCACTGAACTATCACAGTCACCTTAACCCTCATTAGCAATCTACTAAGTCTATTTTGGCAAAAGACAAGTCTCAGGGAATTGATAGAATATCCGTTGAGATGTTTCAACAGACGGATGCTCTGCTGAAGGCTTTTACTCATTTATGCCAAGAAACTTGAAAAACAGCTACCTGGTGAACAAACTAGAAAAGATGAATATTCATGCCCATACTAAAGAAAGGTAATTGAAGAGAATGTGGATATTATTGGACTATAATCATTAATATCCACCACTCACCTGTCAGTTTGTCATATTGTGATGGCTTGCCTGTTGCTGTGAAATTAGAGGCTATGCAACCGGTATTTCAAATACCAGCAGGGTCACCTACAGTGGACAACTTCCAGACTATGACAGACTCAGAAGAAAGAAAAGGCCATTAACTTCTCAAATAATTAACCAGTGAAAACCTTATGAATAGCAGTTAAACACTGTCTGATATAGTACTGGAACATTTTATGAATAACCCTGAAACATTGTCCAATGTAGTCCTGGAAGATGAGCTGTCAGGTTGGAGGGCATTAAAAATATGACTGGGGAAGAGGTGCCATCTCAAAGTACACTTCTCCTTAATGATGCAGATGTGAAGTACAGCTTTCAGGACTTCCATTTGCTGATGTAGCATTATTCAAAATGGGAAGAAAACTGCAAAATCCATTAATAATCAGAACATGGAATGTACAAAGTATGAATCTAGAAGTTGTCAAAAATGAAATGGAACACATAAAGATTGATATCCTAGGCATTAGTGAGCTGAAATGGACTGGTTTTGGCCATTTGGAATAGAAAATTCTATGATCTACTATTCTAAGAATAACAAATTGAAGAGGAATGGCATGGCATTCAATGTCACAAAAAAAATGTTTCAAAATCTATCCTGAAGTACAGACTGTCAGTGACAGGATAATATCCATAGACCTACAAGGAAGATCAAGTAATACTATTATTATTCAAATTTATACACCAACCACCAAAGCCATAGAAGAGGAAATGAAGATTTTTCACAACTTCTGCAGTCTAAAATTGACCAAACATGCAATGAAAATATGTTGACTATTACTGGGATTGTAATGCAAAATTTGGAAACAAAGAAGAATCAACAATGGTTGGAAAATATGTCCTTGGTTATCGAAATGGTGGTGGAGATTGAAAGACAGAATTTTGAAAGACCGATGACTTTTTAATTGCAAATACCTTTTTGCAACGAGATAAATGACAGCCATGCATGTGGACTTGGCCAGATGGAAGACACAGGAATCAGATCGACTACATCTGTGGAAAAAGGTGAGGGAGATGCTCAATATCTTTAGCCAAAACAAGTGTAGAAGTGGACTGTGGAACAGATCATCAACTGCTCATATGCAAGTTTAAGCTGAAGCTGTAGACAATTAAAACAAGCCCATGAGAGCCTAAATATGACCTTCTTTATAACCTGTCTGAATTGAAAGCCCATATGAAGAATAGATTTGACACATTGTGCACTAATGAGCAAAACCAGAGGAATTGTGGGATGGCATTAAGAACATCATCCAGGAAAAAAGAAAAAGGTAGTTAGAAAGACAGAAAAGGAAAAAAAGACCAAAACGGATGTCACAAGAGACT
>NW_006922238.1:41012-42174 GCF_000298275.1 Orycteropus afer afer
TCTCCTTGAGGACTAAGGTGTGCCTGACCCAAGCCATATTTCCAATCACCTCATATGCATGTGAGAGCTGGACAATGAATAAGGAAGACTGAAGAAGAATTCATGCTTTTGAGTTGTGGTGCTGGTGAAGATTGCTGAAAGTACCATGGACTGGTAAAAGACCTGACAGATCTGTCCTGGAGGAAGTGCACCCGAAGTGTTCCTTGGAAGCAACAATGGCCAGAGTTTGTCTCACCTATTTTGGTCATGTTGTCAGCAGGGACCATTCCCTGGAGAAGAATGTCATGCTCGGTAAGGTGGAGAGTTGACGAAAGAGGGGGAGCCCTCAGACGAGATGGATTGACATGGTGGCTGTGATGATGGGCTCAAGTATAGCAGGGATCATGGAGCTGGCACGGGATAGGGCAGTGTTTCATTGTACTGTGCATGGGGTCGCTATGAGTTGGAAATGACTCGATGGCACCTAACAATAAAAACAACATACCTTTAGAACTTTATAGTCACAATTAATGGTTTTATCATTGTCCATTAAACTCATCATTATTTGACACCTGCATCCTTTATTACTTATTTCCTTTTTTTTCCTACTTTGCAAAGTTGTATCCACCACATAGTACTTGTTCAAAAAATATTTTTAAATATGAAATTAATGAGGGATCAAGAAGCCTTTCAACTATGGGATAAAAGCACTATTTCTTAAATAGCTAGCTATATTGAATACATATATTCTTCAATTATATGAAGAATAATTCAATATTAAAATATTATTTGCAAAGCCTATAATTGAATTTATTTCTGTGAAATACGTTGGGAAAATGTTAACATGAAAACATTCTATATTCAAGAACACCATTTAATGGTTACCCTGAGTTTAGGCTCATATTTCTAGTAAGATGTACATGCTGATATATTTAGCTTCTCTTCCCAGATGTTTTAATTTCAGATTGATTAAATTGTATTCAGTATATTAAAGATGAATATGTTACTTTTCTCTTTAGTTTGCAGTACTCGATTTAAAAAGAACTCTGTGGTTTAAAGGTAGTTTACTATGCCATTGCCTCCATTTATTAACATTGCCTTCATATATTACCTGCACAATTCACTGATTTCCCACAAGACAGATGATATATTTTTGTAATCATATATTTAGAATTTTCTTTAT
>NW_006922238.1:42569-46168 GCF_000298275.1 Orycteropus afer afer
TTTTTTTTTTTGGTAAATTCATAAGGGGTCCCTCTATACACTGTATTATGTTTTAGAGGCAACAATGTAGGTGTGACACACAAGTTATATGTGTACATGCAATGCATGTATCAACATGATATAAAAGTATATGTTATTCTTAAATGCATCTAGTTCTTAGACTGGCAGTAAATAAGCAGACTGGGAATCTTTGTAGATGCTATCACTGCACTGTCCATATCCTTTCAGTGATGCATTATTACCACATAATTTCCAGATTTGAAAATTCCAGCTCCTGTAGTTCTTTGCCCCTATGCTTTCTTTAGCCACCAGATTCTACTTTACCTACCCATGTGGTAATCCAGAATGTTAGAAATTAATCCTTTATCAGCCATCAACTGATAACTTAGGGGACTTGATTTATAAAACCCCACCTTCATACCACGTTGACAGGTAAAAAATTCTGAGTTATATGTCCTACACTGTTCCTAGTTTTATCCAAAAGGATATAAAGTTCCAGATATCCCTCAAAAACAAACAAACAAACAAAAAAAACTCAGTGCCGTGGAATTGACTTTGACTCATAGCAACCCCTCCTTGTGTTTCTGAGGCAGTATTTCTACAGAGATACATTGCCAAGTCTTTCTTCTGAGGATTGGC
The DNA here is from genome assembly GCF_000298275.1 of Orycteropus afer afer. Classification (NCBI taxonomy): domain Eukaryota; kingdom Metazoa; phylum Chordata; class Mammalia; order Tubulidentata; family Orycteropodidae; genus Orycteropus; species Orycteropus afer. The sequence continues at coordinate 43,209 of NW_006922238.1, forward strand.
CACTGAGTTTGAACTGTCAATCTTCTGATTAGAAGTCAAATGCCTTAGTCACTAAGCCACCAGAACTCACAGATATACACCATGATAACCTAACTGATAATAGTATTAACATTTCCCCTGTTCTCATCTTGCCTCCCCCCTCATTTGCAGTACTTCCTGTATTACTGCCCTATTGCTGCTGTAACAAATTACCATAAACTTAGTAGTTTTAAACAATATGAATTTATTATCTTATAGTACAGAAAGTCAGAACTTTGAAATCATTTTCACTGGGCTAAAGGGAAGATATTGACAGGTTGCTTCCTTGTGGTGACTGTAGTAATATCTTAGTTTCTTAGGACTGCAGTAACTAAATACTGCAAAATGAGTGACATTAAATAACAGAGAATTATTTTCTCACATCTCTGAAGACTAGAAGTTCAAATTCTGGGCATTGGCAAGGTCATGTTCTCTCTTTCTCAGTTTTTGAGGAAATTAGCTTTTTCTTTCAACTTCTGGTATCACTGGGAGTTTCTGGTCATTTATTTGCTTGCAAATAGGCCCTCACATGGTGTCTTCCACCTATGTGTGACTTTATTTCCATGTCTATTATCTTCTTTTATAAGATACCAATCATATAGTCTTTGGACCATGACCTCCTACTCTGGTATGAGCTAATTAACTTAAACTTATAACTTCAAAGAAAAACAGTATTTTCCCAAACAAGGTCACATCACAAGTAGAGGTGTTAGGGCATCATCAGGGGAAATAATTAAATCTATAACACGGCAGAATTTTATACTGTGGCTTTTCCAGTTTTTAGAAGCTACTTTCATTCCTTGGCTTGTGAGCCCTTCCTCACATCACTTCCTTCTCTTGGTTCCATTTTCACATCTAGTACTAAAGACTCTGGTCCTCTTGCTTCCTTCTGATGAGGACATTTTTGATTGCATGGGGAGGTTTGGTGGTGTAGTGCTGAAGGCATTTGACTGCTAACCTAAAGACTGGCAGTTCAAACCTACCAGCCACTTCTCAGAAGATTTAGTAATCTACTTCCATAGAGACACTGCCTCAGAAACCCGAGGAGGGATCTCTATGAGTCCAATCGACTTGAAAGCAGTGAGTTTATTTTTTTGAGTTTTACGATTACATGAGACTCACCTGAATAATCCAAAATATTCTCCCAATCTTAGGCAGGATCCTTAATTTAATAAAATGTGCTTTTTTTTTTTTTTTTTTTTAATCATGTAAGGTAAAATATTCATAGGTTCTGTAAATTAAGTTTTGGCCATTACTGAAGAACCATTCCCATCATACCTACCAAGTAAATTATATGTACTTGAAGCCTTTGTTCAGATTTTTTTTTTTTTTTTGATACCTACCCTTGATCTAGAAGGCTTTCTGACATATTGCTCAGATTTTGTCTAAATTTGCAAATACAAGGGACTAAACAGAACTTTACATGTTTATATTGAGAATCTTTAATTGGTATGAGAGTTATCTAATAATTCTCATAATTTAAAGTATAGAATGAACATGTGAAAAAAAAGTTTTCCCTATATTGTTCTAACAGTTGGGGAACGGTGTTAGGGAGGGATGACTCTGTTAATATTTTTTTTCCATCAACATTCTAGAGGTGTTTTTGGTTGGTTCCCTGGTTTAGGAGCTCTGGCGCTGTAGTGCCTAAGGCATTTGGCTGCTAACCAGAAGGCTGGCAGCTCAAATCCACCAGCCACTCCTCACGGAAAGAAGACTGGGCAATCTACTTCCGTAAAATTTTACTACCTTAGAAACACAAAGGAGGTCATTATAACTTGGAATCAACTAGATGGCCGTGAGTTTTTTTGTTGTTGTTTGTTTTTTTCTTGATTGGTTGGTTTTGGTTTTGGTTTTAACCTCATTAATTTTCAGAAGGAAAAGCTAAAATGCATTCCCCATTAAAAAAATTAAAAACAATCATAATAGTAATAATAGAAATAATAATATTAGTAACAATATATAATATTTATGAAATAATATGCAGCACAAAGTTTTGGCGCTTCACATACATAATCTCATTCAATACTCTTAAGAATATTTTGAGTTATAAATAATGTTAACTCTACTTCTTAATAGGAAAATTGATGTTAAGTAACTTTTCCAAGTTCTAGTGGCTTGGACAATAATTCATTTTCTAGGCCTCTTGAGCAGATTATCTGCTAGCATGTGTACTGCATTTGTACAAAGTGGATAAACCACACAATCTGGCAAACCAATTTTAATTAGTGTTCCTGCTTGCTGGGAAAATTAATTAGTTAAAATAATATTTTTTTCTTTCAAAATGACAGTAAATTTTGGGCTGGATTACAGTTCCCACTATACTTCCTGGCCAGGAGCCATTGTTCTGGACACAATCTGTGCAACTACTCACAGAAAAAGTTTCTTAAGGCAATTTAAGGAATTTCTCAACTAAATTTGGTCAATATCCTAGGTATTTCTATTTTTTCTACTGCTCAGATTCAGACATATATTCAGGTGGATTTCCAGAAATATATTTGCCTGAGAGACTATGTAACTTTCTTGAAAAAAAAAAAAAAATCCACAGGGAAGAGGGACAGAGACATGACAAGTGTGCCCCAGTTCCTGGTTGAAATAAATAACACACACACACACACACACACACACATTAATCAAAACCAAACTCACTGCCTTGGAGTTGATTCAACTCAAGCAACCTCTCCTTGTGTTTCTAAGACAGTATCTCTATGTAAATAGATTGACCTATCTTCTTTCTAAGGAGCAGTTGATGGGTTTGAACCACTGGCCTTCTGGTTAGCGGTCAAATGCCTTAGGCACTATGACACAAGAGCTCTCATATATATGTACATATACATATGCTGTTGTTGTTGCTATGTGCCATCAAGTCAAACCCGACTCATAGTGACCCCTCCTTGGGTTTCCGAGGCAGTATCACTACGGAAGTAGGATTGCCCAACCTTCCT
>NW_006922238.1:46268-48261 GCF_000298275.1 Orycteropus afer afer
AGGCAGTATCACTACGGAAGTAGGATTGCCCAACCTTCCTTCCGAGGAGTGGCTGGTGGGTTTGAACCGCCAGCCATCTGGTGAGGAGGCAAGTGTCTTAGCCACTATGCTACCAGAGTGAATCCAGTGGAGCATCCATTTGTAGAAACATCTCAAGGAGTATTCCGTCATTTCTGGAGCCTTGTTCTTTGCCAATTCCTTCAGTGCAGCTTTGATTTCTTCCTTCAGTACCATTGGTTCTTGATCATATGCCACATCCTGAAATGGGTGAACATTGACCCATTATTTTTGGTACAGTGAGTCTGTGTATTCCTTTTATCTTCTCTTGACGCTTCCTGCATCATTCAATATTTCGCCCATAGAACCTTTCAATATTGTAATGCAAGGCTTAAATATTTTCCTCAGTTCTTTTAGCTTGAAAAATGCCCAACCTGTTCTTCCCTTTTAGTTTTATAACTCCATTTCTTTGCACATTTCATTATAGTAACTGGCTTTGTCTGCTCCAGCTGCTCTTATTTCAGAGAGAAAATCTTCTGTTCAGCTGTTTAATCTTGTCATTTCTTCCATTTGCTTTAGATACTCTCTGCTCATAGTCTCTTCGTATATCATTTTGGTCTTTGCTTTTTTCTTATCTTTTTAATGCCTCTGCTTTTCTTCATGAATGATGTTATTGATGTAATCCCACAATTCCTTTGGTTTTTAGTAATTGGTGTTTAATGCATCAAATCTATTCTTTAGATGATCTCTAAATTCAGGAGGGATATTATCAAAGTCATATATTGGCTCCCATGGACTTGTTTTAATTGTCTTCAGCTTCAACTTGAACTTGTATATGAGCAGCTGATGGTCTGTTCTACAATCAGCTCCTAGCCTTGTTTTGGCCGAAGATATTGAGCTTTTCCATTGCCTCTTGCCACAGATATAGTCAATGTGATTTGTGCGTATTCTATCTGATGCATTCCACATGTATAGTTGTCACTTATGTTATTGAAAAATGGTATTTGCAGTGAATAAGTCATTGGTCTTGCAAAATTCTATCATGTAATCTCCAGCATTATTTCTGTCACCAACTCTGTATTTTCCAACTACCAGTAACTCTTTTGTTTCAAATTTTTGCATTCCAGTCACCAGTGATAATCAACATATCTTGATTGCATGTTCAGTCAATTTCAAACTTCAGAAGCTGGTAGACATCTTCAATTTCCTCATCTTTGGCTTAATGGTTGGTCCATAACTTTGAATGGAAGTAGTATTAACTTTTCTTCCTTGTAGGCATATGGATATTATCTTATCACTGACAGCATTGTACTTTAGAACAGAACTTGAAACACCCTTTGTGATGATAAATGGCACACCATTCCTCTTCAAAGGGTCATTCTTGGAATGGTAGATTATATGGTTATTTGATTCAACCTGGCCCAAACCAGTCCATTTCAGCTCACTAATGCCTAGGGTATCTTTATATGTTCCATTTCATTTTTGAAAACTTCCAATTTTCCTAGATTCATACCTCGTACATTCCATGCAATCAGCTGCAGGGATCCAGGTGAGGAGAGGGAACTCAGGCACAACCAAAGCAGCAGTGTGGGAGAGAAGGAAAAAGGGGATTAAAATCCAGGAATTTGGACAGAGAAGCAGTCAGCTGCAGGTATCTAGGTGAGGAGAGGAACTCCGGCACACCCAAAGTAGCAGGGCAGGAGAGCAGGTGAAAGGGGATTAAAAGGCCTAGAATCTGGACAGAGGAGGAGTCAGCTGCAGGTAAGGGTGGTAGGAGAGGTTTCCAACAGGGAGGCAAAATTGTCTGTTGTTTTGTCCTACAATGGTGACATGTTGATGTGAGTTTTCAGGCTGAGCCACTGGTGTTTCTCACCCAGTGGGATGCAAATGGTGCACAGGTATCAGCCCAGCTTACAGACTGAGACAGACTAGGAAGAAGGAAGAGGCCATCCACTTCTCAAATAATTGGCCAGGGAAAACCTTATGAATAGCAAAG
>NW_006922238.1:51376-63347 GCF_000298275.1 Orycteropus afer afer
TCACTAATGTCTAGGATATCAATCTTTATGCATTCCATTTCATTTTTGACAACTTCCAATTTTCCTAGATTCATACTTCATACATTCCATGTTCCAATTATTAATTGTTGTTTGCAGTTGTTTCTTCCCATTTTACTTCCATGGAGTACCTCCTTTTGCTGATGTGGCATGACTCAAAATGGGAAGATACAGCTGCAAACATCCATAGTGGCCTAATCTACTCAAAATTTCTGTGAGATTTCTCTGTGTGTCTATGTGTGTGTGTGGTGCTGGTGGAGAGTAGTTCTCTCTTTCATTATTACTCAACAAGCAAGCCTTTTTTTTTCCCTCTTTTAATGAACAGGAAAGAAAAAGGTAAAAACAAATAATCCAACATCATCTCCAGAATTCTTACAAGATAAATTGTTTTTGTTGCTGTTAGGTGCCATGAAGTCAATCTGGACTCATAGCAAGCTTATATATAACAGAACAAAACACTGCCCAGTCTTAAACCTTCCTTACAAACACTACTGTATTTGAGCATATTGTTGCAGCCACTGTGTCAATCCATCTTGTTAAGAATCATTTTTATTTTTGTTGACTCTCTGCTTTACCAAGCATGATGTCATTCTCAAAGGACTTGTTTACCCTGACAGCAAAATAAGTTATCATTAATTTCCTTGATATTTATTGAATACTATCAGAAGGAAGATGGGATGATCTACTTCCATAAATATTTACAGCCTTGGAAACCCAATGAAGGTCACTATGAGTCAGATCTGACTCAATGGCAGTGAGTTTGGTTTTGGTAAAGAGAGGCTAATACTAAGGAGATAGCAATATTCATTTGAACTATATGATATTACCATATTTGTAGGTAAAACCTACTTGAAAAAAAGCATTCCACTAATTCTATAAAAGATTAAATATTTTCCAACAAGAATCTCAGAATCTAGTGTGAAACTCAGAAAAGAAAAAAATAAAAATATCAATGCTGTAAATTTTATACTTACTAAAAACTTTTAGATGGTTTCATTCTCATATAAAATGCATTGCAAAATGTAAAATAACATTTACTCAATGGGACTAAGGTCATAGATTAAAAAATATGAATATATTCAATGTGCATCTTTAATATGTGTCTGAATGTTTGTAATGATGATCTAATACAAAAAATATGTATCTTGAAGTTCTTCATAAAAACTGTAGTAAACTATTGATTTAAATTTTGCCACCATTTGACCTGACTACACATTAATGAAGGAGCTCTGTTAGCATAGCGCCTAAGGAACTTGACTGCTAACCAGAAGCCTGGAGGTTCAAACCCACCATGCACTCCTCAGAAGGAAAGTTGAACAATCTAGTTCTGCACTGATACTGCCTCGGCAATCCAAGGAGGGGTCGCTATGAGTTGGGGCTGACTTGACGGCACATAACAACAATAACAACACACATTAAGGAAGAAACTCTAAGCAATATACATAAATATATATAGTTTTATTTAAAAAAATGGCTGAGATAAAGTTTGTACATTCAATATTTTACAATAAGGGCTTTCTATTTGGCCTATGGACATTTAGAGTTCAATTGGCATGGATAGTACTCGAAGTCATCTTTTTTGAATACTGAAAACAAGAATCAGTTGCTTTAGAATGGATTCTGACTCATAAAATATCTTATAGAACAAGGGTTTTCAAGGCTGTAAATCTTTTTTGAAGCAGACTGTCACATTTTTCTCCTGTAGAGGGGCTGGTGGGTTCAAATTGCCAACATTTTGTTAGCAGCCAAGCACTTAACCACTGCACCATCAGGGGTCTTTTTATCAATAATTTATACAAATTCTGCTTTTCCTTCTTTCTCTTTTTTACTTTCTCACTCTCTCTGCCTCTGTCTTTGTCTCTCTTTCATATTTCTTCTTAAGTTCCATTATTTCTTCTTTTTAACAGATGAACTACTATGCACTTATTTTTCCAGAAAAGAAGATGCATAATTACTATCTATAAAACAAGCATGAGAAACTATTGTTCCACTTTATATAAAATAACAGTTATTTTAAAAAATATGAAATACAGTAAAATGGAAGCTTTATAAATAGGTCAGGAGTTAGGAAGTAAAACTAAATAAATAAAATAAAATCCGGAAAAGCATATTTCTTTGTGTCACTTGGTGTTCTTAAATATATTTCTTGCTAAAATCAGAGGTCACCCACTGCCATCGAGTTGGATCCAACTCATAGCAACCCCTTCATGGGTTTCCAAGACAGCATCACTATGGCAGTAGATTGCCCAATCTTCCTTCCAAGGAGTGACTGGTGGGTTTGAACTGCCAGCCTTCTGGTTAGCAGTCAAATGCCCTAGCCCTTATGCTAGCACAGATCCCAAAAATTACAGGTAGCAAAGACTAATTTTTCTTTCCTTATCTTTTAATATATATCTAGAAACTGACTGCACTCCCCAGAAAAGCGGTTTTCTTATTCTGTTTGCATTCCTTTTCATTTTTGATAGGGGAAAGTTTTACAGGTTAGCAAAAGAGCATTTTTTATGTTATAAAACTCTGATTTTGAATGTATTCCCTCTTCAAATTAATTAGTTCTTTCCACCAGAGGGGATATACCATAAATAGTAGAAGCTAGGGAGAAACAAGTTAGGTAACAATTGGCAAAATAAAATTGTACATAAATGAATGCTTTATTCATTAAAATTGTATATAAATGAGGTAAAATAAAAACTTTATTATTTTCTTGAAAACAGTTTCCAACTGTTGGAAGTAGAATCCTAAGGATATATTTTTTTCTCTCCTTCAAAACATTAATCTAGAATAGATTTCCAATAACAAATTTATTTAAAATGTTTGTAGTGAGAAATAGTAAATATTGCAGCTTATAAATATTGATTTCTAACCTTCTCCTCCAGTTAATTATGCATATGCTAACTTACTTTCAATATAGATATTCAGTTATCATACATATATATACATATATATATATATATATATATGAATATTCAAAATTGAATGAATCATAATTCCAAAAATAAATTGTTAGTGCGATTTAAATAGTGAGCAACATGTTACAATTGATTCACAGTATCCTAATATTTTAGACTATCATAACACAATTCAATGAATATGTCATAAGATTCACATGGTTTAAATGAATAAAATCAATTCACAGGTTTTTCTGTTTTTGTAAGTTGTTTATTCGCTACATGAATTATCACCATCAGGAACTGTTGTGATATCTAAGCCCCTTGCAATTTTGTGCAACAGACAGATGTGATTAATTTGTGCAACAAGTACTTTATTTTATGCATAAATAAAATAGACATTGATAAAGCCACTGATACTTCAGAAACTGTGGTTCAGTGGGAGATAAAAGAAGTAGACCATGGTAATTAAAGGCAAGGATATATAGAGAGAAGTGGTAGAGAAGAAAGTAACAATGAAGGACTCAAGGTTATTCAGAGCAGAGGAAATCAGAAAATTTGGTGGAATAGATATTTTATTGCTTCTTTTGTTTTGTTTTGGTAACAGGATTTTACATGGGGGAAAGTCACTCTGTTTAAAGAAAAAATCATCAGCAATACTAAGATATCAGAAAATGTCATAAATATATTGAAAATAACAACCATACTCTTGTTTACTCTAAGTTGGTTAACTTCTATTTCTACCAGTTTCATTTGAGGATTTGTTGCTTATTCTTAAGAAACTCATTCTTAGGGTGCTTGGATAGAACTCTGTAGAGTCTGTACTTACAACATATTGTCCTGAAGAAACAAAGAGACGAAGAAAAACTAAAAAAAAGTCAGAGATAGATAGGGTTTGAAATCCTTCCAATGAAATGCTATAGGTGCTTTGGAGACATAAAATTATTGTTTCAAGATGTACCAATAATGAAATCTATTTTGTAATTCTTAACTCGCCACCAGAATTTATTGTCTGTGGCATAAAAATCTCTCTAACTTGCATTCTGTCAACTGTATAGTTTTTGGTTTTCTTTTTAAATTTTTATTGTGATTTAGGTTGAAATCAAAAGAACAACTTGGTTTTCCATTCAACGATTCATACACATTTTGTTTTATGACATTGATTTCAGTCCCTACAATGTAATAGCAGCACTCTTCCCACTTCATTCCTGTGTTTACCATTTGCCTGCTGGTATTCAAACTCCTGGTGGCATAGCTTCCAGCCTCACAGTGAAATACAAGTCACCATAGTAGCACAAACTGACAGATGAATTATGGGTAGGTCTTATAACAATATGTAATTCATAAGTTTTTCTTCATTTAAAAAAGTATAACATCTTAAAAATCAATTATTATAAACACAACTAATGTAAATATATTTAAGTAATATATATATAGATATTCAATATTCAGTATTCATAACTAATGTAAATTTATTTTAAGTAACATGCTGAAAATATTTGGTCCGTTTTACTTTCAATACTCTTATTTCTTTAAGAGAGTAGTACAAAATAAAATTCAAGGAATTTATGTATCAAAATTTCCTTCCATGATGCTATTGTTTTATTTTCTTTATTGTGGACTAAATGTATCATAGTTCATGTAGGTGACAATATGGCCAACTTTGGTGGAGAAGGTGGAGAGTTTCAGAAAAGGGTGAAATTGAAGAAGAGGAAGAGTGACAGAACTTTCTGAAATAATAGCTTACACTTAGCATCTATACTGGTATGTAAAATAGAACACTACTCAACAAATGATTGTTGTCTTAAAAAAATTGTTCATACTGCCTAAAATATCAGTTATTCCCAAAAGTAAATTTACAATTTCATGAGCAGTAAACATTTTATGCATAGAATTTTTCTTTTTGGTTTGGACTATTTTATGTTGTCAAAATTTTTCTTGACTTACAGAAAAATATGTTAAATTAATTGTCTTTTCTATATAATAAAGATAATTGCTGAAGCTAGAATATATTTGAAGTCCATATTGTTTTAAACTATTCAGATTATCCTATTTCCACTACTAAGTAAGTCAGTTTTAATTGTTTTTGGTCTCTCAGTTGTTTACGTCTTCTCATTTTTACAGACAGCCCTACCTCTTCTTTTGCTTATATGTTAAATATATGTATTTCCCAGTTCTGTACTCATTCTGTACTTTACTTTTTTTTTTTTTTTTTCCTTTGCAGTCCCAAAGACTGCTGCTGTTGTGGTTGTTAGGTGTCAGTGAGTTGTCTCTGACTCATAATGACCCTGTGCAGCATAATGAAACACTGTCTAGTCCTGTCCCAGCTCCATGATCTCTGCTGTACCTGAGCTCATCATTGTAGCCACTGTGTCAATCCATCTTGTTGAGGGCCTTCCCCTCTTTCATTGACCTTCCAGTGTTATTTCTATTTCCAAGGCCATATTTGCCATCTACCAGTAGCTCTTCTTTTTTTCCAACTTTTGCCTTCCAATCACCAGTGATATTCAGTATATCTTGATTGTATGTTCGGTCAATTCCAGACTGCAGAACTTGGTAAAAATCTATTTCCTCATCTTTGGCTTTGGTGGTTGGTGTGTAATTTGAATAATAATTAACTGGCTTTACTTGTAGTCATATGGATATTATCCTATCACTGACAGAATTGTACTTTAGGATAGATCTTGAAACATTCTTTGTGATGATGACTGTCACTCCATTCCTCCTCAGTTTGTCAATCCTGGCATAATAGATCATATGATTGTCTGAATCAAAATGACCAAATCAGGTCCATTTTATCTCACTAATGCCTAGGATATCAATCTTTATGCATTCCATTTCATATAGTAGTCCCAAATACTGAGAAGTCCGAAATATTACTTAGGTTTAAATAAGTGCTTACCAGGTAAAGACTCAAAAATTTATATTACTAGCAAAATTCTAATCTAAGATTTCAATTCTGTCAGAGGGAATACCCTAATCACTTGGTGTCCAATCCTTTCTGATTCACTGTGATTCCGTGTGTGGTGACCATGGTGGTTCAGTTGTAGAATCTTCACCTTCCATGTGTTTGATGCCAGTCAATGCATTTCATGAGCAGCTATCTATGTGTCAGTGGAGATTTGAGAGTTGCTACAATGTTGAACAAGTTGCAGGAGAGATTTTAGCCTTAAACATACCAGGAAGAAAGGAAGAAAATCAACCAGTGAAAACCCTATGGATCACAACGGTCCAATCTATAACCCATAACTAATTATAATGATGATGCAAGACCAGATAGGCTTCCTTATGTTGTTCATGGGGTTCTTTGTTCATCAGTCAAAGGCTGACAATAAGGCTACCGCAAAATCAATCTCTCAGCTGGTATTAGGTTTAAGCGATATGAAATTACCATTTCTATAGGTAAAACACTGGAAATTTCATATGGTATCCCCAAAAGTATTTCACAATGTTAAAATATTGAGGGAGCTCAGCTAGTGTAGTGCCTATGGCATTTGACTGCTAATCAGAAGGCTGGCGGTTCAAACCCACCAGCCACTCCAAGGAAGGAAGATTCTTAATTATTTTTGCTTGTGTTCTTCTCTATTCTCACAATTAAATAAGTAGAAATTACTTTAATAAAATAATTATTTTGGAAAAATACAATCAAATAAAAAATTCAAAGGCATTTCCAAAGGAAATTTATAGTTTTGTCTTGTTTAGTCTATATTTTAAGCATAGGTGAGCCCTTTGCTCGCTCTCTCTCTCTCTCTCCATATATATGTGTGTGTGTGTGTGTGTGTGTGTGTGTGTGTATATATATATATAGAGAGAGAGAGTTAAAAATGGTTATATGACAGAAGTAGAGCCAGTATCTTGTCTGAACTATTAAGGAAGAAAAGATAAAAAAAAAAAGGTGCTAGTAATGAATTTTTTAGGAAATAAACCCTGATTTAAGTTTTCAATCTGCAAGTTAAGTTTCTCCAAATACTATCTCCTCTTTTGTAATTGAGTCTGGATCCTGGGCTCATTTCAAATGACTTAAAATATTTCCAGCAAGATAGAGACTGATAATCGTTCCTTGTTCAGTTTTGTAGTAGTGTTTTCTTCCTTCAGTTATTTCTATGTTTTTCTCATTTTATGACATTGCTTCCATTTCTGTAAAATAGATCCCAACATATATGAATCCATTATTCCTTTCTCATGACATTTACCAAATTCATCAAGTTATATGTTTGCAAGTTTTTTTTTTTGTTGTTGTTGAAATATTTTAAACTCTCTTAACCAGAATCCATTCCAGGTTTTAAAAAATACATTAGTGCTTATATCACAGATAGTATATAGACATAGAGATACTCCACATATTATTAAAGTCAGTGTGGTTTTATAGAAACACATTAGATTGTGATTCAAGAGAACTAAGTTTTAAGATTCGTGTGCAACCAATTATCTTTTATCAATTACTTCCAGCTTATTAGCAAATAGAAGCACATTCTCCATAACCTTCCAAACAAAGGATTAAATCAACTAATTTTTCAAGATCTATTTATTATATTAGGTGAAATCATTAATAGATATACATACTTAACACAACTGAAATCACCTTTAATTAAAGTCTTAGGTGCCTAACTTCCGTGCTAGCCTGTGAAATATTTGAGAGCATAGAGAATGTTTCATTTGTTGTATCCTTGCATCTAGTTTTTTGCTAGGCTCAAAATAAGCTCTGAATACACATTTGATGAAAAAATATAGGCGGGAAAGAAAAAAGAGTTGTAAGAAGGTGACAGAAATATCAGATTACTTTCTTTAAATGTGTGGTAATTTGGCAAATACTAAGACAACTAAAATTGAAACAAATTTACTTTAATGAATGTCTCTAGCTTTGACTTCGTCCAGGAAAGAAGTGCAGACAGAATGCTCCTTGGAAACAAGACTGGACAGATTCAGTCTCACCTCTTTGATCATGTTTTCAGAAGGGACCATTCCCTGGAGAAGGATATCATGCTTGATTAATTGGGAGGTCAGTGAGAAAGGGGAAAACCCTTAACAACATGGATTGGCACAATGATTGCAATGATGGACTCAAAGTATAGCAAGGATTATGAGGATGGCACACAAATGGGCAGTGTTTCATTCTCCTGTGGGTCACTATGTGTTGGAGCTGATTCAATGTCACCTAAAAACAACAAACTTTGGCATGATTTAGAAGTAACAGGGGATAAAACCAGTTTATATTGTTTTTGGTAATTTCCCTAGTGTGAAATTGTATAGATGCTTCCATATCAAGAGTGAACTTTCATGAGATCTAGAAGGAATTTCTTGGTAACTAAGCTATATTCTATCTACCAATTATGGTAAGTCATGATGTTAGCTCACATTCAAAGAAAAGGAGTGTGATCTAATAGGCATTTTATAAGACAGAGAGTATAAATTGAAACATTGCCATTTCTTTCCAGATGGATGTGGAAAAGACAAAAATAAGGGAGTGCATACAGAAGTAATATAACTATGTCATTATGCTTATAGAAGCTGAATCACCAGAGGAGTAAAACAGACTTTAATATCTGGATCAAAAACAAAAGCGGCTTGTTCTCTGTTCCTAGTTGAAACTCTGGGTACATAGAACTGTGAAGAGCAGTCTCATGTAAGCAAGGAAAAGCTGCAGCATAGAAAAAAAAAAAAAAAAAAGGCAGTGAATTATGGTTTTGTGAAAGAGGGCCTGAATTGGCTTTTTAGAAGCTTTCTTACCTCTCATTTGGCATGAAATAAGCCAGAATTTCCAACATGCCCCATAGTAGATGTAGATGTCACTTAAGTTGAGAGCCTGAAGATCTACCAAGTGTCACCATGGTAACAGATGATGTAAGCCCTAAGAAGGCTGGAAGGAGAAGATAGAATGCTTCAGTGATGTCTACACACCAACAATGAAAAGATGGAGCCTGATCAGGAAGCTCATTTAACTATATTCAATCAAAAGAACAAAACACAATTTCACCAACCACCATATCCATTAGTAGATACTCATGTAGGCAAGAACAACCACAGTGGAGTAGGTCCAGAAATGAATGAGTCAGAACACTGATCTGAAACCCTTCTTTCTCTCATAATCTGCCACACCACATGATGTAGAATCCTAAACCATATTCACAAATCTTAGGAGGATCATGGGAAAGGGAAGGAAAGTGGACATTGAGTGTATGCTTTGAAAAAAAATGCCTTATCCAAATAAGCCTTCCTTAAATCAAATATGCCACTAGTTCATAATTTATTAACTTTTTCATTCTTCTACTCTTCAGCTATGCTATAAACCAGAATCTCAAGAAATAAAAACTGTTCAATGAGGAAAATAGTTATATGATGCACTTTCAAAACACTACCTAAACCAAAATTATATTAGTTGTCATTAATATTTTTTGAACTAACTATAAAGAGTATGTCACATTTTGATGCTTGTCACATGCCCTTTTCAACTCAACTTCCAATAATCAATTTGAGTGCTTTATTAAGCAGTGTGGGAGTTCTGGCAGCATTTTGCCTAAGGCATTGACTGCTAACCAAAGGGCTGGTGGTTCAAACCCACCAGTCACTCTTTGGAAGGAAGATTGGGCAATCTACTTCCATAGTGATACTTCCTCAGAAACCCAAGGTGGGGTCACTATGAGTTGGGTCCCACTAGATGGCATGTAACAATAGCAACAACAATTAATCAGTACAACAGAGAAATTGGAAATACAGATATGATAAAATGTTTATCTTATTTCTCTCAAAATAAGACTAGTAGAACTTCCGGTAAGATGGAGGAATAGGCACATAAGCAACACAGACCCTCTTCACCAAAGAAATGAAAAACTAATTTCAGAGATGCAGAAGATAATCCTGGAACACTGAGCTTTGAAAGGAACTATACAGAAGGTGATTAGGCACCAACTAGTGAAAAACCTGAACAAAAAATAGGACCTAAGAACAAGCTCTGTTTGCCAGGGTTGGTAAGGACATACAAGAGGCTGACAAAGGAAAGGAGACAGGTGGTGAGTGTATAAGTGCTGTCAACTGGTGAATAGAGGAGCACAGCACAGTACCCTGCCTGTATAGATAACATACAAACAAAACAAAGAAAACAAAATTTGTGGACAAGTCAGTCCAAAATATAATCACCAATTACATATAAACACAAAACTGTCACAATGCCTCAGAAATAACAGAGCTTCACAGTCCACAAAAAGAAGCAAGATAAAGCAGGAGAAAAAAGGGACCAGGGTACAGACCCAAAACACATCCCTAAGGAAGACACAACATTGGATCTCTCTGTTAAGGGATTCAAAAGACTTATATTTAGGTATCTTCAAAAGATTGAGAGACAGACCAAGGAAAACACAGACAACCCTAGAAGAAATTTGGAAGAAAATACAAGAATAAAATGATAAATGAAAAATTAGAAATGATTCTAAATCTACAGATAGAAATCCAGAAGATTAATATTAAATTGTCAGAAATAGATAATACACTGACATGACAAAGAAGCAGAATTGATGCAATGGAAGACAGAATTAATGCAATTGAAGACAAATACCTGAATACTTCTTTGGGAAAGGATCAATTAGAAAAAAGATAAAAACAAAATGAAGAAAGCCTAAGGGTCATGTGTGATACCATCAAAAGGAATAACCTATTCGTCATTGGAATTCCAGAACAGGAAGAGAAAAATAAAACCACTGAAAAAAATTGTCCAAGATTTGTTGGAGAAGAACTTCCCTGATACGATAAAACATGAGAGTATATCCATTCAAGAAGTCCCAAAAAAGATAAACCCCAAAAGAAAAACACCAAGAAACATCATCATCAAACTCACCAAAACCATAGACAAAGAAAGAATCATGAGAGCAGCATGGGGAAAACGAAAAGTTACCTCCAAGGGGCAACCAATAAGACTAAGCTCAGATTTCTTGACAGAAACGATGCAGGTGAGAAGACAGTGGGATGGTAAATATAATACACTGAAAGAGAAAAAATTTCCAACCAAGAATTCTGTACCCAGCAAAATTATCTCTCAAATATGATGCTGAAATTAGGACATTTCCAGATAAGCAGAAATTAAGGGAATTTGATAAAACCAGACCAACCTTACAAGAGATGCTAAAGGGAGCCCTTTGGACAGAGAAGCAACAACAGCCAACAACAACTGACCATTTACACACATGATGATATAACTCAAAAGGGTTTTTGGAACCAACTATGGAATTATCCAAAATATATAAGCCTACAGTATTGTAAACAGGGAACCAGAGACACCAACTGACAAATGAGGACAATTACAAACCAAAAAGAGGGAAAAAATCTGTGTCATTACAGAACTTCTAGATAATAGGGCAGTCAAGACAACTACAAAAGATAATGGACTGTTCTAAGCTTGGTAAGAAAACTATAAATCACAGGGTAATGTCAAAGAAAAATGAGAAACCTTAACATCAAAATAAAAAAGAGGACCAGCATAAATATTCAGCAAATACAAAAACAGTAGCAATGAAGGAAGTGATAACATGATTCATAAACAAAACAACTTCAGCATAGAAAATTATATGGAACAAAGAAATCAACACAATGAAAAAGCACATGACAAAAATGACAGCAACAATCATATTTGCTGATAATTACATATCTGGTAAGAGACATATCTCTAAGATTGATGGAAAACCACAATGCTTCAAGACCAAAGGAATTAACAATCCAATTGAAAAATGGTCAGAAGGCATGAATAGACACTTCACCAAGGAAGATATTCAGGTGGTCGCTAATACATGAAAAGATACTCACAATCATTGGCCATCAGAGAGATGTAAATCACAACAACAATGACATATACCATCTCACTCCAGCACTGATGGTTCAATGAGACAGAAAATAACAAATGCTGGTGGGGATGCGGAGAGATTGGACTCTCATACACTGCTTGTGTGACTGTAAAGTGACACAACCACTGTGGAAAGCAATATGGTGATTCCTTAGAAAGTTGGAATTGGAGATACCATTTGACCCAGCTCTGGTAGCATAGTGGCTAAGGCACTTGACTGCTAACCAGAAGGCTGGTGGTT